>NC_056728.1:271443394-271598877 GCF_019279795.1 Protopterus annectens
CTTACAGTAGAGTGTGCTTTTGCAAGAAAGAGTGGGTAAATATTGCCAAGTCAAGATGCGCCATGCTGATAGACCCCTACCTAAGAAGACTGAATGCTGTAATTAAATCAAAAGGTGCTTCAACAAAGTATTAGTTTTAAGGATGTACACACTTATGCAACCAGCTTATTGTACTTTTTTATTTTTTATACCCCCCCCCCCCCCCAACAGATTTGTTTGTTTTTCAACTGAATTGTATAGGTTATAGGTCACATTAAAAGTGAAAAGTTTTGAAATAGGTTCATAGGTTGGTACTGGGCTATCTGCCCGAAGGCATATATTAGCCCAGCCACATTGTGCGGTATTCACCGCCCCTTTAGTAGTTCCCTAGTCCCTTGTACTAGCAAGCTAGTACCCTTGGCCCCTATCTAGTAGTGCTGTTGGTGTGATCCCCGGTGTGAACTTTCTGTTACCCATCCACTCATCAAGGTTCCTCTTGAAGAGTGATAGTGAGGGGCTCTGTCTTATGTAGATCGGGACCCTGTTCCATAGTAAGGGAAGTCTCTGCGAAGGGAAGCTATCCCTCCAGCATGTTCTATTCATTGTTGTGTTGAGGTTTATATCCCTAGATCATGTAGCTCGAGTAAATTTGGTTTTGCTAAGATGGAGCATGTTCAACGATTCTGGGTTGGACATGGCTCTGTACGTTAGACAGAGATCGCCTCTGAGAAGGCGGTATGCAACAGCTTTTTCAATCGTGCTGCATAGGGCAACTGTTTGAGGTCAGTAATCCTCTTGGTTAGGTACCTCTGTGGTCTCTCCAGCTGCTGGAGATATCTAGCCAGGTACATTCCAATTGGTGCATTGTACTCAATAACGGGTCTGATGAGGGAAGAGTAGAGGGGCACCATTACAGCCTTAGATCTTGATGCGAACCCTTTTGTGATCAGATGGGTCAAATAGAAGGATTTTTTAACCACTTTAGCAACATGGTTATCAAAGGAAAGCTGACTATCTACTTGGGTCCCTAGATCCCTTATTTCTTCTTCAGATTTCAGGGGATTACCTCCTATGTTGTAGTTTGCGGGTACTCTGTTTTTTCCAAAGGGGATTACTACACATTTTTTTGCATTTAGCTTGAGAACATGGCTTTGACACCATGCATCAGTCTCATTTAGGCCCTTCTGGAGGATCTCCATGTCGGCCGGAGACTCTATTATAGCACCCAGTTTGCAGTCGTCCGCAAACTTAGTCAGCCACAGCCCTTCCGTGCTTGCCTGTACTTCTGAGAAGTATATGCCAAACAGGGGGGGCCCCAGGACAGAGCCCTGAGGCACACCGCTCGTTACTGGTCTGGATTCGGACATAGATCCCGCTACTTTTACTTTATGGGATCTGTCTGAGAGCCAGTTTGCGATCCATCTTGTGACGTAAGGGTTTATGCCCAGGCTGGTGAGCTTATCAATAATACCTGAATGAGGAATGGTGTCAAATGCTTTAGCAAGGTCAAGGTAAGCCGTGTGTACCTCTTTTTCCTTATCTATAGCCTGAGTAACTGTCTCAAAGAAATCCACCAGGTTCAGGAGGCATGATCTGCCCTTGAAGAAGCCGAACTGTGTGGGGTCCAGTGACTGGAGGTTCCCAATCTCTCCATTTATGAGTTCTATAATGATTCGCTCGATAGCCTTACAGATCAGACTGGTCAAGCTTATTGGTCAGTAGTTCCCAGGGTCAGTTGTGGCCTCACCCTTGTGCAGCGGGACCACCGTTGCCGTGTGCCATTCTATGGGCACATATCCTGTGGAGAGGCTGAGACTGAACAGGGTATTAAGATGTGGGGTTAATTCCTTTTGGAGCTTGCATATGACACAGCCTGGGACACCATCTGGTCCCATGGAGGCAGTGTTTTTATCTTTAGATAGAGCCTTGTTAACCAACATATCAGTAATAATTGGACTTACACAATCCCCTGGAATGGTAATACGCCCTGTAGGTGGTGGGGTGGGGTGGGGGGGGGGGATTTGCACTGAACCTGTCAGCCAAGATGTTGGCAGTGTCAGAAGGCTCAGTGTTATTTTGTTCCATTTTGTACTAGCTCAGAACAGACCTGAGCATTGCTATTTAGGTTTTTTGATGCAACCATAGAAGGCCTTATGGTTATCCTTGGCATCCTTGGCAACTTTCTTTTCAAAATTAGCTTTAGTTGACTTGATGAGGGCCCTCATTTTCTTACTAATGCTGATCAGGGATGATTTTTCTACTTGAGATTTGGCCTTTTTTTGTATAAGTCTCCTCCTTTTATTGTTAAGTTTGCTTATGGCTGGGTCCACCAGACTGGTTTCTTCTTGCTTGAGGAAGGAGTCTTGGTTTTATTTGGGATAACACGGTCCATGCAATCCTGAAGATGCATATAGAGTGTGCCTTGGTGTAGGATTCCGCATCCTGGATATCATTATCCTTCTGCAAGGGAATAGTGAAGCCTTCCACTTCGGATGCAAGTAGTTTGAAGTTTGCTTTGGAAAGGTTTTTGACTATGGTTTCTTTGACTGGGGGAGGTGGAGGGTTGAGGATGTCCAGGGTTATCAGTTTGTGGTCGGATCTGACGAAGGAGGGAGTGATAATGGGTGCCCATATTTGTGATGATTAAATCCAATACGTTGTCCCCTATAGTGGGGGAACATACTAGTTGTTCAAGGGCATTTGAATTTATAAATTCTATGAATCGCTGAGCATAGGAGTTGGAACACTGGTAGTTTGTCCAGTCTATACCAGGGTAGTTGAAATCACCCACGATTATTAAAATGATTTATTGTGGTCTCGTTTTTTTTTACATCATAAAAACCTGGCATTTTAACATGGGTGTGTACACTTTTTATATCCACGGTATATATACATATATCAATCACATATTTTATTTATTTTTAGTTATTTATTTATTTGTGTTTGTTTTCTGGGGCACAGAGCTGATGTCCATGGACCTTTTTCAGACTCAGCCCAAAAGCGGTGTCTGGTTAAGTGACCTGTTTAGAGTCGCACAGTTAGGCGATGGAACTTGAGGGAATCGAACCTTCTGCTACTGGACCAAAAGAAACAGCTCATTAACCGCTCCTTAATCCTCTAAGCCAACTTCCAGAGGATTTTATGTAGCTATAAATGTGTATACATACCTATTTATGTATATATATATATATATATATATATATATATATATATATATATATATGTGTGTGTGTGTGTGTGTGTGTGTGTGTGTGTATTGGATGAAACTATACATTTCTAATGTTAAACTGTTTAATTATTACAGTATTAACATTCTATTGGAGCTTTTCTCCTCGGGTCTCCACTTCAAAAGGGCATCTGCCCAGTCGGACTAACCCGGTTAACAAATGGCAAATAAAATAAATAAATATACAAATAAATTTAAATATACACACACCTACCTCTCCCAGCAATCCCTACACACACATAGGAGATCACCCTCAGCCTGGACAGACTTCAACTATCTACAAAGAGTAGCTACCAACAAATCATTATTTACCTGGAAATAAGAATAAGCCCCATCACAGTATAACACTGTACACAATCATGAAGTTTACCTCGACACAGACGGGGAAATTTCTACATGGTAACATATTCGCCTCTTTAGCTTGGTAATCTTTAGCACCATTACATTACAGAAATGGAAACATGCACATTGGTTAATGACAGTGTCAAACTCTACACATCTTGCAAATAAAAATCAGGTTCCTCCCATTTAGAGACATGACACCGCATATGAATACCACTACTGATGTTTTTGGAGTATCTGCTACTTATTACGGTGTTTTAATCATTTAAAATTGTTGCACTTTTACACCAAGTTATAACAGGTGCACAATCCCAAGCGCTGAAAGCAGTAGCCAGAGTCTGCATTGCAGGGTAACTGCAGTATGCTTTACTGAGAACTTATTCCATGGTGGAGGCTATAATACAGGCTATTTACAAAATACATTATCATTGTACTGTAACCAAATGGCGTGAGATGAAAAAATGTACATTGCTGTCATTTGCTAAACAAGACACTGTTTAGCTGTGGGCACCTCCTGATGCTGTCCTAAACTCTGAAGGGACTAAATTCTAAAACTGTTGTAAAACTAGGTGCTTATGAAGTTTACTGTTCTCCTAAAACACTGTTGCTTTGTAGAATTGTTAGATGCTCTAATGTAACATAACCTATAGAGTATAGGAGGGGTGTTCCAGGAGTGGGCTTAAAGAATGCAATGGTGGGGCTTTTCGCTTTGATTTATTTTAATTTTCTGCATTTTGCAAATGTGTGATTATTTTTGTTGACTTGCCTCAAAGTTTTCTGCTTTTTTTTTTCTCACTGGATCAGCAACCAGCATTCCAAGCTCTGAAAACAGGACAATCTAAAGGCAGTGCAATCTTTCTCTATACCAGGTGACAGAATACATACTCCAGTACAGACAATGCAGTACAAAAGTGACACCATATTTCTGAGACATTATTCTCTAAATAAATGATGGTAAAGAGAAGTCTCATCTTCCTTGGCTAGTAGTAGTGCAGGGAGTTTTAAAAGACCCAAAATAACTTCCCCAGGTTCCTGGTCCTGTTTTCCAAGTTCATATGAATACCATTTTGGGTCTACTTGTACAAGTACCACAGGCAGAGTGACAGCAAACCAACAAATGCCATGAATGAAGAAAAAAAATGAGTAAAACTTACATGATTGAAAAGTAATACAGGGATACAAGCAATGCATAACCACTGTAACAATCGAGACAATGATTACAACCTCAGCTAGCAATATTTTGCCATCAATATTTTACCAAATCTTGAAATGACTGCAAATCTTTGTTTAAGTGTTTCTTGCATGCACTAATGCCAGAATTAAGAAAATGTCTGACAGTTTACTTCCTGAATCTGTGTAGTTAACAGCTTTTAAAAGGAAGCTAAAAAAAGCAAAAGAATTCTGATTAGATGCAAGAACGTCAAGACACCTGCTTGTAAAAAATCTGTGTTTTTTCATTACAAGGTCTTGCCACTTCATTAACTGCATTCTTCATTTTCAGCTTCTTTTTATTTCCTTATCTTCCTTTTTGGCCAGAATAAAGCAAGCTGCATTCAGATGAGACTTGCTGTAGTGCGCACCCTAAAGACAACTTTTACAGGAAAATTCTCAGTTACTTCCAGCTCCATGAAATGCAGATGCCATGACATATCAGGACTATGTTTGTTTCCTTGCACAGAAAGTCCAAAACAGTTTTCCTGATCTTGCTCAGCTTGATATGTTGTCAATATATGGATCGTCTTGCTTTCTAATTCAGTGAAAAATCTAGTTTTCCATTATTCTCTGCCTTTCTAATTCTCAATACAACTTTACTAAGTGTAATTATTAAAGGCAGATTCAAGAAAGCAATTACTGAGCTACTGGTTTGTATCTCTGAAGTCTTAATAAGCAGGAATGAGTTACAGCAAAGGGGCCTTAACACTTTATAAAAAGAAGCATAAAGGCAGTCTAGTCTTCTTTGCAGAGGTAGAACATACCATATATTTTAGTCACACCTGTTATTTTTTTGTACGCAATGCACAAACTACATTATCATAGAAACTATAAAATTAAATGGAAGTTAAGTGGTAGTGTGTTGTGTATTCAAAGCAACAAGTGAACAATAGCAAAATAACTCCAAATCAGTCAGCCTACTTTGTCACATTATTCAAATCAATGCGAGTGAAAGAAAGTGAGACAAATGTCTGTTTACCGTGTAGTGCCAATTCAAAAGATCATACACTTACATAAGACGACAGACAGTGTAATATTACTGCTCTACTACATCACCATTTAACAACACATCGAACTTACATGCCCAAGCTGTGAAATATGACAGTGATATCTGTAGAAAGAGGCACTTGCCAGACTCAGACTGGCACTTCAACAGTAATCAACATAAAGCCAGCTCCATGGCACCGAGAGATAAATCTCTGACTATGGCCCAGGTGACCCAGGTTCAATTAGCGTCTAAGGGTTGGTGGACCAGGATGGGTGTGACCACCATGGGGGGAAGCAGGGAAAGGGTGCATGTCCAGGGCACACAAAACAGTTTGAATTCCTTGACTGAGACTGTGAAAACAATCACTAAGTGCTGCTGCGGGTGTTCTGCTCATCTCAGTCCTTTGCAGAAGTGAAGGTCGGTTTGGTGCTGTCGCCCACTGCATATCCTGTCCTCAGAACATTGAGGGATGCATGTAAGGGAGGGAATTACAGTAGATAAAAATCCAAAATCCCACAGCAGCAGTCTGCCACTATACTTGTTGATCCCAACCCAAATATGGGAAGAGTTAAGTCAAGGATGGGGTAAGTAGACCCAATACATGGAGAGGCACTGGGTTCATCATCTGCATGAAGAAAAAATAAAGCACAAAAAAAAATCTAATCACTGCATCACCAGCTGTACTTTTTTAAGCTCATAAACTGAATGAGGTAAGATACATGGTAATTTGATAACAATGTTCTTGGTTTCCTTTCACCACTTCCAAAGGAAGTGTACCTCACTGTACTGTAAGATTTTAAGTTTAGTTTCATCTCATCTCCAGAACTACTTCCAGTTTAACTCCTTTTTAAATTATAATTAATAAAAGATAAGGAGAAAACAAGCATTTTTCAATGGTTAATGCTTACATCAGTGGTAACAGACTGCAACAATATAACAGGACGAAGGGGAAGAGGAGAGAAAGAGAGAGAGAGAGAGACAACATTTAAGAAAAAATTACAGGGAGCATGGACCACAAGAAACAACAGTATAAGATTTAATGTTGTGCTTTTATAAATTGCTTAGCTCAAGGGCTACATGAATTTCATTTAAACTTACTTCTTTAAGTATATCCTGTGTGAAACTGAAAGAAACTTTCTTTTTTCCCTGCTGCTGAATAAATGTATACACATGCTATAAACAGAACCAATCAGAATATACTTAAACAAAGAAAAAAAAACACAAAGGCAACTAAACTAAACCAGTCTGTGATTCAGCAGAACGCCCCTGATTTTCTCTTGCATTTTTGCCCTGTCCCTGATAAAATATTTGATTTTCTGACAAATTACTAATAATTACAGCAATTCAGTAATGTCAGACAGACCTCATACTTCTTATTGCAACAAATATGAATGAAATGGAAAATGTGGATCCAGAAATCTCCTTGACTGCAAGTGATACCTCAGCAACCTGAAAAGATGCAGTGCATGCTACAATTCTGCATGCTGCAGGTTAAGAAGACCCGAAATGCATAATACATTTCAGGAATAACCCACAACTGGGTGTGGGTATATCAGGATCTACCCACAGCTGTCATGGTTTTATCACGAGGGTAAAGCCTGAATGATTATTAGACAAAGCCAACCCGTGGGTAAATCCTGATATACCCTCAACTGGGAGTGGATTACTGCTATTACACAGTGACATTATTTAAGAAAGAAATTGCTTGCCTTTCTTAAATAATATCTTCGTATAAAGGCGCTGAAGTGTTCTTCCGCATTTTTCCTTCTTTAATGACATACTGAGCATGCATGTGGAACTTGCATCCCTGTGCTTGCATAGTACATCAGTGCAGTGCATGAGAATCAAAGGAGAAAAGAAAGTCTGTGTTGCCTTTTTTTTCTGTCAAGATTTTACAAGGGATAGCACATACGAAATAAAAGGAAAATTAGGTTATGTTTCTGTTAATTTGTTTTTAAAACATACTTAATTTTTCTTCTATTTTGCTCTGTCCCTCAGCATATTCCAATAGAAAGTCCTGCCGTTCAATGGTACTTTAGTGGCTGGACTTTATTCTATTGGTATATGCTCAAATGACAATGGGCTGTCCAATCAGCATGCTCATTTTTGAATATAAATGAGCTGTCATTGTACAACTTAGGTTTTGACAGACTACTGTATGGGAAGTTTCAGAGTTACTATGAGCAAAGAAAAACAGTCAGTTAAGAGAGATAGAGGGTCCCATGGAAAGTATAGATGGATATGTCACAAGTAAAGAATTAAGCTGAAATTGTAAAACTGTAGTTATGTGATTCACGTAAATGGGGAAAAAATCAAGTATGGGGAGAGGCAGATTGCTAAGAGAAGCAAATTTAAAATACAAATAATTTAAGTGCAATTCAAGCAGCTGACAGAAGAGTTAGAACTGTGTAGTTTTATCTGAGAGACGGAAAAGATAAAAATAAGAGAAACAGAGCTGAATGATTAATAAGACAAGACAAATATGAAAAGCATGAGATGCGACACTGGTAAGTTCTACGAGTTGCACTACAAGCAAAGCAAAAGGAAATGCTAAGAGTTTAATCATTAGATGTTCTGGAGAGAAAAATCATGTTGCCAACATATGTATATGAAAGAGGTCAATTTTTTATTTGAAAATGATACATGAGAGGGAAAAAAGCCATGGCAAAAAGATAGTTATGGGAAAAATATATGCTGTAAATGTGGAGAGTCAAAAACTGGAAGAAAACAGCAGATAATTTGGTACAAGAAGACAAACTGGAAATCTGGCAGGGATGCTCAAAAATGATAACCGAAATGTAATGCTTACAGTAGGAATCTACAAAAGTTGTAATAAAACATCTACTAAAATGTTCATAACACTTAACCTGAAAGTGAGTAAAATGAACCCCCTTATGTATAAACTCCTTACTTGCTCATTTAACAATGTAAAACTACTGGATCAGAAAAAAAATACAAGATTCAGTTCCACACATTGGAAAATGAACCATCACTGGGTTTGTGGTCATTTGACGTATAAGGTTTGTACAGTGAATAGAATTCACAAAGCAAATACCTGCAGAATTACAATTTGCTTTGAGACCATAAGGATTTACTGGTTTTGAGTTGTTAGCCTGAGTTGTATCACATTCAGATAGATCATGCACAGTTAACACAGCTGAATAAAATGAAGTATGACAAAGAGGAGGACAGAGCCTACAGTAATAGCTGTGAATACTTGTATTGATGCACATCTTAAAAACTAAAGACAACAAAATCTACTCCACACAATTAAAGAAGCGGTCCCTGCCAAGCCAAGAGCAAAGCATTTTGTTCCTGAAACTATCTTTGCATTTTGGATCATTAACACTGAGGAGGAAATTCTGAAGCTGTGCACTTTTAAATCACCTATGTGAACAAATTTTTCATTTTTCCATTTGCTATCCTCATCAGCACTTGCAGTGTTTCAGAAAGCTGCTATACAAATGGTCATGTGCTGTTAATATTATGCTAATATGTTAGATAGGGATCACATCAAACACCAAAATGAAGCAAGTTACCGAACAGATAGTTTTATTTCACTTGAGTTTGTACTAAACACAAAATTATTACTACAAAGAATGAAACATGAGTCAATTTTACTTCATGAAGTCTTGAAAGTGGATAAGAAGAAAGTCATCTTAGAAATACAAATGCCTCCTCTAGAGGATAAGGATGCACGTCCCAAGATCTCTTAGTATAATATAGTATTTTGCAAAATGTATTGCAGTTGTCAGAAATAGCTGTGTAAGAAAACAATTGGAAAAAATATGGAACTGCATTGCAGCAAGAAAACAACTTTAAATTGCTTAAATAGTTAAAGAAATGAGTACTCACACTGAAATATTTTGAAGTAAAGATGCTAAAAAAACAGAAATGGTGTAGCCATTCTGCAAACACATGTGAGTACAAAGCTTTTACAGACTTTTGCAAAAGATGTGGCTGAACTACTAGGCATACTGTATGATCACAAAAGTAACCTATATACAAATGCTTGTGAAAAAGTGCTGATGGAACGGGACCACAAGCTGTTACAAACTATATTTCAGAAATCATTGCACTAGACACTATTAACGCTGTGAATAATCTTGTTGTGATTACAGATGTACAACTTAGTTGTAAAACAGATAATAGGAAAAGAGATGGGGATAATTAAGATACTGAAGTGCTACATTTGATGCTAGTGTGCTTCGCTTGAAATGACCCAAAACTTAAATAGATAATTTCACAATAGCTTCTGACTGAAGTTTAACAAGTTTATGCAATGTACCTAGACTGACTCAGAGATGCAAGTGTTTCAAAACGTCTTTATGAAAGGTTGGCAAGAAAATTACACTGCCAGAAGCTGTCACTAGGTATGTACAGGGCTTGATGTTCAAGGCTAATAAACTGATACTAGACTAACCAGTTAATGAAAAAAAAAATGTTAGCAGGAATACATGCAACATGTTGGAGTTGTGAAGAGTAAAGAAAACTTACGATACATTATTACAGTAAAGCACATCTGTCAAAATACAGCAAAAGGTTCTGAATTCTGCAATGTGTCATGCCTATCACAACAACAATCCATGAGAAAAGGTGTTACCTTGTTCTGCTCCAGGAAGGGCATGGAGTAAAACTGGGTCAGATCTGTCTCAGTACCTAAACTGTATACCTAATCTCTTTTTATTGTTATTGAAAGACGTCCAAGGTTGTGAATTTGTCAGATTACTATGAGTGCCACTAAAAGCAATAATTTCAAAACATGGAATTCCACATGTGGAAACCTCAATTACTAGTCCACAGTAGGTAGTTTAAGAAAATTTTGTGAAACAATGGAATTTCAGCCTGTTAGCTCCACTCCTAACCATTCATAACCTAATGCTCAAGTCAAACAAGCGGAGCAGACTGTCATAAATACTTGTCAATAATGAATGTACTAGAGACTCCCACTTAGCTTTACTGTTCTGGAATACCATTAGCTCAATTACTGATGGATCATACAAAACAGTAGAATGTCTATGTCTTCTTTCTTTGTTAATACCTGACAATCAAAGTTTAACTGCAAAAAGACAAACAAACCAATATAAAAAGAAGTTTTGCTACAATCAACATGTAAGTATGTCTTCATAAAGGAAGTAGATTACTGGAGACTACATCATTGTTCTAGTGACAAGCAGATGGACTTGTTGGACTGAAAAGCAGTGCAAGCAGTTGGGGACATTACAGCAATGTCCAGATAGATATCCAAAGTAGTGTACCAAAAAGTATTTCCATGAGAGGCTGAAAAACAGAAGAATTTAATCAGAACTTAATATGTTGTGCTGAACTGTTGAAAAACTTGTCACAAGATGTTCCTAGCAGATCTTCTCTCCTCCCCTTCAGTGCAGGTCACAGAATCCCTTAACTACTTTATTTTTAAACACTTTTATTAGATTATCATTTCAGACACAAGCAAATCTACATTAATAGAGAAACAATATTAGCATTTTTCCATTTACATGCAATATACTTCATATTTTTTTCTTTATAACTACCATCTGTCCAACATTATATACATTGCTCAATTCCTGCCTTCCTTTAAACCTCACTTCTCCTCCTAAAAAGTATTCTGCATGTACCAATCCCACAATTTCCATTCATTTCTGTATAATTTGCTCCTTCCTTTTTCTAAAGATCCATCTTCCAGATACTTCATCTCTTCTACACTATTCAATACTTCAAATTCAGTTGGTTTGGACTTTGATTTCCATTTTCTAGTAACTGCTTCTGTCAGGTGACAAAATTAAACGTCCTAAGGCCTTACTATGTCTAGACAATTCATATCTTCTGTCCAAGCTCAAATGAATAATTTCCCAAATTGCATCCATTTGCTCATGCAGTACTCCTTAGAGAGTACTCTGTAGGAAATTTTTAATAACTGTCAGTTCTTTACACTCCCAAAACATATGGTCCCACTTACCTCTTTCTTCCTCATCACACCTCCAACATTTGCTGTTATCTACCTAAGGTAGAAATCTTTGGGCATTAACTCTTTTACTACTCACTATTTTATGACAACTGTCCCTGGACTGCATACTTAAATTTTGCTCAACACATATAACTGGATATATGACATTTTCAAGTGAAGATATTAGGACAATTACCTATATAATACTTTAGAACCTGCTCCTAGCTTCTAAGATAGAAAAACAGACATATCTTGAATTTTTTAAAGAAAATAAGTCAATTTTAACGTAATTTTATGTCACAATACTTACAATTATACAAATGTAAAGAAAAATGCATATAATTGTAGGACCTACCACGTCAGCTTAAGTGCCATTTGCTTAAGTCTCATGCACTTGTTGCCAGCTGCACATATAGGGATATGCCACACATCAAAGCAGGTCCTTAGAGAAACAATGTCACACCGTTTATGAAATCTCTTTCACCCCCCCCCCCCCATGGGGGTCTCTGCTCCTAAGCACCCGATTTCTATATGTAGCACAGAGGTAATATATTTGAAGATCATATGTATGGATTTCAGTGGGTTTAAATGAGCATGCAGCTGTGAACAAGTGATACCCAAGCAGTCAGCCTGCAACCATAAGCAGTACAACCATAATCATAAGCTTGAAGTCCAAATAACCCTACATATTTCTGTTCTGGAGACCTTTTAAATGTGTTCTAAACAAAATTGATAGATACACTTTTATTTTAGCCTGAATGTTTTGCACATATTGCATTTGATCCTACCTACAAACATAACCTATATGGGGTCATCGGGGAATCCAGATCCTATCCCAGCATTCAAAAGATGGAATACATAAAACTAATTCCAGACAGGATGCCAGACCACTGTCAGATACACATACCTACTGAAACAATGAATTTGTGTAATTTATACCTGAAAAATAATTTAATCTCAGTAGAAAGATACATTTGTTTAGTTGGTATACAGTTACTAGTAAGGTGAAAGCATTGCTAGCTTTAGTATTGACAGTGGCTAAGAAAGTTATAACAAGAAAGTGGAAAACCAAAGCCAAACCATCAATAAGAGAGATAAGAAATGATTATCGAGATTAAAAATATGGAACTGAGGGCTATTTAGATATCAGAAACAGAACTTCATAGGAATAAAATAGGGTGAAGGGATTGCTGTATTGGAATTCGAGCTTGAAAAAGATGCAAGGATATAATATCATTACCTATTTAATAAAGAAGCTCTGGTTCATGGTAAGAAGTTATTAGTCGTGTTATTTGTAGCAGAGTACAATGAAAATAATATACTCACGAATTAATTCATGATCTCAAATTAAGTTGTAAATGGTTAAATTATGTGTTTAACTGTTTTTTTTAATGAGTTATGTTAAAGCAAACATGGGTTTTAAGACTAAATAGAATAAAATAGATGGTTGTAATACTTGGATTTGCATGCTCAACAACAGCAAGTTACTAATAACTTAATATAAGCATGGATTGTATGACACAAGGTTACTTTACTCATATTGCATAAACACAATTATAAAATGGCTGAAATGGCGAACAGTAACAAAGTGACAAGTACATCATGTATGGGGATCGCACAGAATGGAAAAAAAAGTTTTTGCTAACAGTAGTTGCACTGCTCAAAAATCTTAGACTCAAACTCTCAATAATTTATACCACCACACAGTCAACCATCCTTTACACTCTATTCATAACTCCATATCATATCAACAAGTTCTGAAAATTACATCAGGAAAGGGAAGACCAGAAAACAGAAGCCACAGATCATTCAAGTTAACCTGTATATAAAAGGGGACTTGGCATTTTTCATACAAAACTCTTTTAGGTTTACAGGCATGTACTACGCTACCTGTCATTGCAGGCTATTTTAAACCTAATAAATTTGGTGCTTGAATTAACCTATCCCATTTGGTGTTAGATTATCGACCATGGGATGGGTAAGACCAATTATATAACAGCCCTAGAGAGAATAACTGGGATCATACCATAAATAATTTGAGGCGACCAATGCATGACATAAAACATGTACTAGCTGCATTTGTCCATCAGTAGTTTAGGGGAGAGGTGCTGGGATAAATGGTCTGTTTCCCATCATCTGCAAAGTACAGTTTTGTACCTACCATAAATGTAGATGTCCGATAGGTATGCATCTGCAGTCATAACATATGGGTTGTCCTGCCTCAGGCAGCCCTTCGGTCGGCCGGATTCCAAAGTCTGGGTCTGGCCTCGGCTGATGTCGCACTTTCCCCGATGTCAGAGCGTCTGGGGTATAAAAGCATCAGCCGACGCCATTTTCCTCAGTTTTTCAGGCCCCAGATGCCAGGTGCCCTCTAGGAAGGCTAAATTTGGATAAATGCTGAAAAGTTCCAAACATTTGCAAATTATATACATGTATAAACAAACAAATACACCATAATAGATTCCCCCAGCTAGCTAAAAGAGGGGTAAGTACCCTAGGAATACCACAGAGGGGAAGGAGGGAGGGTAATCTTGACTGCAGATGCATACCTATCGGACATCTACATTTATGGTAGGTACAAAACTGTACTATGTCCTTCAAGGATGCATCTGCAGTCATAACATATGGGTAGAATACCATAGCCAATCTGGGGGAGGAGGTACTAAGAAAAGGATGGTGTAGTTAAGATCCCCTGTAGGATGGCAGTAGCAAACCCTGCTCTGGATCTAGAGTACAAAGGTAGATTGTAATGCTTGGCAAATGTATGCACGGAGCTCCAAGTAGCAGCTTCTAAAATGTCCTTGGTAGCCACCCCTCGTAGGAAGGCTGTAGTGGTGGCCATGGCCCTTGTGGAGTGAGGCCTGATGTTTTCAGGAACTGTCTTTCCATGAAAGGAGTAGCAAAATCGAATGCAATTTCCTATCCATTTTGAAATTGTCTGTTTGGAAATTGCTCTTCCTTGCACCCCAGTTGCATATGCTACAAAAAGTTGGTCAGTTTTTCTGCTAGTTTTTGTTCTGTCCAAGTAGTAGCGTAGTTGTCTGTGTATATCCAGGGTGTTCAAAAGTTTTTCCCCTCTATTCTGTGGATTAGGGAAGAACGTAGGCAAGTGAATAGCTTGGTTCAAGGATACCCTAGATACCACCTTTGGCATAAAAGTAGGATTGGTTCTTAGTGAAACCCTGTCCTGGTGGAAAATAAGAAAAGGCTGCACTGCCATTAATGCTTGTAACTCAGATACTCTTCTTGCTGAAGTGATTGCCAGAAGGAATGCAGTTTTCCAAGATAGAAACTGTAGATCCGCTGATGCTGCTGGTTCAAAAGGAGGAAGTGTCAGTTTCTCCAGCACAAAGTTGAGATCCCAGGCAGGTAGAGGGGGTCTTCTTGGAGGTTTAATATTTTTGATCCCTCTCAGAAACTGTCTGAGGAGAGGGTGCGAGAAGATAGGTGGATCCACATTGTATTCTGCTGAAATTGCTGAAGCATGAATCTTAATGGAAGAATAGGACAGGCCATTGTGGAACAATTCTGCTAAGTATTCTAGGATATGTGTTATGTTTGCCACTGTGACATCTGCGCCTTTTGATGTGCTCCAAATGATAAATCTCTTCCATTTAGCTGAGTATGTCTTCCTTGTGGTAGGCCTGCGAGCCTCCAGGATAATGTCCTTCACCCTCTGAGATAAAACAGTTTGATTGGGATTTAAGGAATTTTCCAGGCAGTTAGCTGCAATGTTTTCAAGTTGGGATGCAGGGTCTTGAAATTGTTCTGCGTCAGAAGAAGAGGCCATAGGGGGAGAGGCCATGATTTTGCCTGAGAGATGCTTCTCAATAATGGATACCAGTGTTGTCTTGGCCAGTCCGGAGCTATTAGTATCACTTTTGGCTGTTCCTCCCTGATCTTCAATAGAACCTTGTACATCAATGGGAGAGGTGGGAAGGCTTATACTGTTAGGGCTTTCCAGCTGAAAGAGACAGAGTCCACCCTCCAAGCTTGTGGGTGGTATGTCCTTGAGCAGAATGTCTTCAGTTGATGGTTGAGTGGGGAGGCAAACAGATCTATCTCCGACATTCCCCATGTCTTTGCTATGAGTTGGAAGATGTCTGGGTGCAGCATCCATTCGTGTGCATCCATGGTAGTTCTGCTTAAGCTGTCCACCAGTGCATTTTCTTTCCCTGGCACGAATTGGGACTGTAGTTGGATATTGAAATTCAGGCATAGTTCCCACAGATTCATAGCCATCCGGCATAGAGGGTAAGAATGTGCGCCTCCCTGCTTGTTTATGTACCACATGACCGTGGTGTTGTCTGTTCTTATTAACAGGTGTCCTTGTTGGAGGAAGGGTTTGAATGCCTCGATTGCATGCCTCACTGCCAGCATTTCCTTTTGGTTTATGTGCATGCTTAGCTGTCCTTGAGGCCATAGGCCTTGGATACATTTGCCCTCCATGTGTGCTCCCCATCCTCGGTCTGAGGCGTCCGTGGTGATGGTCTGCCTTGTTTTTGGTTTGTTGAAAGGCAACCCTCTGTTGGACTGGCAGGCCTGAGCCCACCACAGGAATTCCTTTTGAAGGCATGGAATGATTGGTATCATGGTTTCTAAACTGTGACTGTGTTGAGACCATACACTCCTTAGGTACCATTGTAATTTCCTCATATGCAGCCTGGCATGTGGTATTAGAATTATGCAGGATGCCATGTAACCCAGGGCCTGCAGGATTTTCCTTGCAGTGAGCTGAGTTTGTCTTGTCAGAATCATGAAGTAATTTGGAAGTTGTTTTTGTTTTTCTTCTGTGAGAAAGGCCATTTGGGTGGTTGTGTCCAGATCTGCACCCAAAAAGGTTATCCTTTGGGATGGTACTAGTCTTGACTTTTGGATGTTGACTGTGTATCCCAAGGTCTGTAGCAGGTGTATGGCATAGGCCAAGTCCTATCAAATTTTTCTTGTTGTCCGCTTGTATTAGGCAGTCATCCAGGTATGGGTAAATTTGAATTCCCTGTAGTCTGCAATGTGCAATTACTGATGCCAGGCATTTTGTGAATACTCTGGGCGCAGTAGATAAGCCAAAGGGAAATGCTGAGAATTGATAATGCTCTGATCCTGCAAGAAATCTGAGGTGTCTTCTGCAACTTGGTCGAATAGGGACATGCAGGTATGCCTCCTTGAGATCTAGAGTCACCAGCCAAGACTCCTTGCCCAACATGGGAAGAAGTTGCTGTAGGGTCAGCATTTTGAATTTTGGTACAATGAGATAAGTGTTCAGTGCGGACAGGTCGAGAATAGGCCTCCATTGATTTTCTTTTCTTGGTACAAGGAATAGTCTGGAGTAAAATCCTTGGCCTTGTTCTGAACATGGTACCTTTTCTATAGCTTTCATCTGAAGTAAATTGCTGATTTGTCTTAAAGCCTCTGCCCTCTGATTTGGTGGAAGGTTTGGCATTCCGCTTCTTTTTGGCAAAGTGTGGAAGTGGAACCTGTATCCTTTGTCTATTATTTGCAGTGTCCATGTATCCTTTGTAATATAATGCCAGTTTTTTGAGAATAAAGCCAGCTTTCCGCCCAAGGGTGCTTCCAGTTGATCCCTGGTAGGCGGAATCAGAGTTAAGTCATTGAGCCTGTCTTGGTGTAGTGGTTGTTGTTGTTGCTGTTGCACTACTCCTCTGGTTGGCAGGCTGCCACTGACGGCCTATGTAGGAGCCCTTCGATTGACCTCTGCCTCAAGGGCACCTGTTCCTGCCTCTCTGGGCTCTGTCCGAGTCTGGAAAGGACCAATTCTTAGTAGGCCAGTTTCTGCTGAATCTCAGTGGTTGAACTTGCAGGAAATCTTTAACTGTTTGCACAGATTTTGCCTTTTCTTCAACCTTTTTTAAGATCTCCTGAGCAGAGGAGCCAAATAAATTTTGTTTCTCCATTGGAGCATCCAGGAGTTTAGCTTTGACATGGTCTGGCAAAGATTGCTCCTTCAGCCAGGCATGCCTACGAATAACTGCTCCAGTCATAGCTGACCTAAATGAAGCCTCCAGTGCATCATAGCCACATTTTAAGAAATGATTACTAACCTGTTGTGAGTTGTGTACCAAATCCTGAAGGGATTTACGGTCTAGGGGTTCAGGAGAAGAAAGTTTCTTATTCAGTTCATCTAACAAATACTCCTGGTACTGTATCATATGAAATTGACAGTTTAATGCCCTGACAGAAAGAGTTGCAGAAGTATACACCTTCTTTCCCCATCTCTCTAAAGCTCTAGACTCTCTTTCAGAGGGTAGAGGATTTTTGGCAGTAGCGGCCGCAACCCCTTTAGGGCCCTGAGAAATAGTTTCTGGGTCTGCAGAATGGGCTTTATACAGATGGAAATGAGAATCCGGGACCCTGTAGTATCTGTCAGGTTTGGCAGGGGCCATAGGAAGAGTATCAGGGGCTGTACTGACATCATTGTACACATCATCAATTACATTCAGAACAGGAGGTATAGCTAAGGGCCTTTGCTGTGGCAAATGCAAAAAGGTCCTTAATCTTTTTCTAGAATCAGAGAAATCCTGACCTTGCCATTGAAAATGCTCTCTCATAGAATGTAGAGTCTCACCAAAGGAAAACTCCTCAGGAGGGGAGGCCGAAGGGATAGATTCCTCAGCATCTGAATCCTCAAAAGGCGAGTAAGCCCCTTCCTGGTGGTCTGACAACTCAGATCCATCCGTGGAATCATCTGAGGAGTGTGGGTCAGAGGGGTCAGTCCTGGGCCTTTTGTCTGGAGGAGGTTGAGAGGCCCTGTCTGGGTGAGGTTGTGAATCCCTAATTAAGGAAATAAGGTCCTCAGCAAGGCTGAGGATCTGTGAACTAGAGGAAGGCCTCTGGGAGGTAGATTTGGCAGGCAAAGCTTTAGAAAGTTTGGCAGCTTTAGCCCTAGAAAAGGCCTTAATGGACATGGAAGCAGGGGGCCTAGCTGCCCCACGTGCAGGAGTGGAAATGTCCAAAGGTATGGTGTCGGACATTTCCTGAACACTGGTTTCGGTAGGAAGTTCTGAAGCCGACTCAGCCGGGGCCTCCCGGGCCTCGGTGGTCGGAAGTATGGTTTCGAAAGAAAGAATCTCCGAGGACTCGGTTTTGGCCGAAACAGAGGCACTCGCGGTAGGCCTAACCGTGGTTTCAGCCGAAACCGCGGGCCGCGAGTGTCGGTCCTTTTCCTTGTGTTTTTTGACCATATGCGAAGTCGGAGTCTCCGACGGCATTTTATAAGCAAAAGCGGCTCCAAAAAATTCCTCTGCAAACTCCGACCGACATCTAAGAGTTCGTCGGTTGAAGGAAGCACAGGCTAAACAGGCCGATACGTCGTGGTCTGGGCCTAAGCAAGGAAGGCAGAAGGAATGGAAATCCTTAGGAGGTATTTGTTTCCCACAAGTTAAACAATTATTTACTTTGTCTGACATCGGCTGAGGCAAGAAAGAGTCCCCAACGGGGTACTTAGCTTTTTTCGAAGTCTTCGGTAGCTGAATTCACTGGATCTGACCGACCGGCACTTGCGAACAGCTTCTGCTTCGGACACCGCGTGGCAAGAAAGACTGAGGAAAATGGCGTCGGCTGATGCTTTTATACCCCAGACGCTCTGACGTCGGGGAAAGTGCGACATCAGCCGAGGCCAGACCCAGACTTTGGAATCCGGCCGACCGAAGGGCTGCCTGAGGCAGGACAACCCATATGTTATGACTGCAGTCCTTGAAGGACATCTCCATGTTGTGCTTGAATAAGAATGAGATGAGCTTTGTTTTGCATGGGAAGTCTCTTCCAGGGCAGCAATATCTTTTGCGACATATACCTATCTCTCCATACTGTTCTGCTGATGATGCAGAAGATGTTTAGGTCCCTAGACCAAATATTCCTGATGGCTTAATTTCTCCATTTCTTTCAGGTTTCCAATACCATGACAGGAATGGACCCCATTCCTATGTCAAATTAAGATTAAAGTTAATTAAATTACTATTGTTTCAACCTTTGATGTTAACCAAAAGTTCTCTTCATGGCACCCACAATTTGCCCAGAACTGATGACTTCTGCAATTCATACAGTGTTACATGTAACGGTAGCTTGTCTAAATAAGATTGTAATTTTTTTGAGAGACCCATTGCTCCTACTACTATCGAAACCTTCAATAAATAGTTCTTCCACATTGCCCTTATTTCCACCTGCAAATTTTGGTATTTTACGACTTTGTGTCTCTCTGTACTACTGTAATTAATGGCTGTAACAGTTTCAATGATCAATGCTACTTTTGTCTT
The DNA here is from genome assembly GCF_019279795.1 of Protopterus annectens. NCBI lineage: Eukaryota > Metazoa > Chordata > Ceratodontiformes > Protopteridae > Protopterus > Protopterus annectens. The sequence goes on from NC_056728.1 coordinate 271,463,359, forward strand.
CTTTTCATGGACTACTACATCTGGTTTTCTCACATCTTTTTCTTTTTTGTACTGTTGGTAATGTGTGGTCCCATGTGATATAAACTTCATCATTTTCTAAATTGCTTTGTGGCTCATGTTTCCAAGGCTTTTCAGCAACTTCAGTATACTAATGTTTGCATTATCCCCAGTGCAACAGTCTTGACAAATTACTATGCTAAATAGGATGCAGGCCCTCTGCATTAACGTGTCACACCCAACAACAAGATGTTTAACTACTTCCAATTCTGTTTTACAAAATCTCCATTTGTCTGTTTCTCCGACATGTTCAATGCACTTTGTAAACCAATTTGTACATAAGTCCACTATACCTGGCCGCCAGTTTTGGTTTAAACTCACCTCTCCTTTACCAATCCTGCATCAGATCCTGACTGATATGAGGTTGTTCCAGGAGTTTTCTGTACTTGCAACTGTACTAATGCCTTTTCCACATTTCTTGCCTTCTCATCTGATCCTTCACCTTATAGTCTTTCTTTTGTTTTTTAGCACATTCAGTTGCTGCCTGATTTTTGTCTACCTCTGGTTTGATTTCTATTCCCACCTGCCACCAATATGCTTTTGGCAAATTAAGCAGGGAAGTCATCTTAGATTTGTTCTCCTCATGTTTTAAAACTTTCATTATGTTTGGATCTTGTGAGGTAAGCAGATATGTATGCAGTCCTACGACTGCAGATCTCTATACATGTAATCAATTTTGAGGAGGCCCATACCTCCTTTAGAACAAGAAGCATATAATCCTAGTATACAGTGATTTCTATAAATCATTTGATGAGCATGAAGCATTTTTCTTGTTTTCCTGTTCAAGTGAGCCAATACCTTTTGGGGCCAAAAAAAAACAACTTAAAACTGTAAGTAAGAATAAGAAGATCAAATTGGTTTATAGCTTGGATGTTGTTCCTAGATGTCAGGGCTGTTTTCAATATTAATTTTAGTCTTCTAAAATATTTCTAAGTTTTATTCACGTTTGTTTATGTTTTATCATCAATTCTTCATCAGTTCCCAAATATTTACACATTCCCTCCTGCACAAGTTCCTTTATATCACACTCCTGTCCCAGACTGATATTTTCTTGGTGTTGCAGCTTTCCTGCGTTAAAGGTTGCTTTTGCACATTTATCAAGACCAAATGACATTCTTATATCATCTGAGAAAGCTTTGGCCACTTGCAGTTGTCATTTCATCTCCTCATCTGATGAGCTATACAGTTTTAAATCATCCACAAAAAGATAAGTCTTTCAGATCTGTTAAGTAGACAACTTAATGGGTTAAGGGCAAGTCAGAAAGGGCAGCAGCAACCCTGGAATACCCCCCTTTTAATTTTTATCCCTAGGATAACAATTTGTCCTTTATCATAACTTAGCTGCAAAGTGGTTTGCCACTGTTTCATGGTCACTTTAATATAATCAATCAATATAGGGTGTATCTTATACATCTGTAAACACTCCTTTATCCATGAATGTGGGATGCTGTCAAATGCTTTTCTGTAATCTATCCACGCCATACTTAGATTCTTCCCCTTTTTACAATTCTTAATTATGACTTTAACAACAAATGATCCTTTGTTATATATGACTTTCTTTTATTACCCTTTTGTTCTACTGCCATGAATGAGTTTTCTTTTATAAACTCTTTATCAGTTCTAGTGTATAGTTTATACATTAAAATAGTCAACAAAAATAGAAGGATAGGAGCGACGCAGATATATCACTAAACTGTTCAAAAGTTCTGCAATAATCCAAAATATATTCCAAGAACCACAAAATGGATGTAATAAAATCTAAACGAATATTTATTTTATGAGATAAGCGCTTTCGCTGTGTGCAGCTTCCTCAGATCTCTCAACAACGTTTAAATTCAAAGGACCAGAATATATGAACATACCAATTAAGCAATTAATGAAACTTAAAAATTTTTAAAAGGGAAGTGTCAAACCTGCATAGTGCATATGGCAACTAACCTACAACCAAAACATAAAAAGGAGAAGTGTGCACTGAGGTGTACAAGCCAAACTGTGCACTCTAAGCGCATGCATGTAATCGTGAATTCTCCAAATATAGCATCCATTAAATATTTATATATATAAAAAACATAATATATATGTATAAAAGTACATCTAGGCATGTGTATGAGGAATAAACATATGCAAATTGTATGTCAAACGCATACACAAACACATAAATATGTGCATACATATAAAGCATGTATTAATATACAAATAAAATTAAAATATATATACATATATGTAAAACATCTAAAGTAAAAATCTTAAGAAGACACATTCTATCATGTAAGCTATTATATGCATGTTTATTTGGAACAACCTTCCTGCAAGATAGCCAAGTCATTTGGGTTCAATGACTGATTCTTGCTTGCAGTCAAGTAAAAAGTTAGACAGCCAGAGCCCTTTGGTACTGAATTTTACTTCAGAGGAGCAGATACAAAAGACGAGTAACAGCAGTGAACCTCCACTGCGAGTCTTCTTCCTCCAAGGAAAGTAAAGGTGAAGGTAATGCTTTTCACTTTTTCTTCATAGCTTCAAATATGTTTACTGGGCTAATGATCACAAGGGCCATTTTAAGCCTAGCCATGCATCCCAAACCTCTGACAAGTTCTGGCACCCTTGATAAGTGTAAGCATGGGCCTAGGAGATGAACCATTTTCAGTTTGACTGTGTCCATTAGAGACATAAGTGCAAAACCAGGGATAAATTTCCTTTTCCTCATCCAATTGTCCAAGTTGCACTTAAATTGGGTTAGGGAGGAACTCTGCTTCACATGGATGGGGAGCCTGTTCCATAGAAGGGGTAATCTCTGGGATACATTCCTATCTCTCTAGCAGGTCCTATTTATATCATAAGCAAGGTTTAAGTCTTTAGAATGGGTAATCCTGGTGCTTTGTTTTGTGGATATGTAGGAGATCCATCAGAGCGGGGTCTGACAATGCCCTGTATGCCAGGTATAGATGTCACATCAAAAGCCTGTAGGAGACAGAATACAGGGATAAGGCCTTGAAGTGGTCTGCACAGGACATATTACTTACACCTTGTATTCTTTAAGCGAGGAACCTCTGAGGAAATTCCAAATGTTGGATATGTCTAGTTAAGGTACATACCAAAGTGGACATTATTTGGCATTCATCAGACCTGTCATTGAGTATAAAGTGGAACAATGACTTCCTTGGACTTAGATGCCAAACCTTTGTTTATAAGTTGTGCAACACAGAATGATTTTCTCACCACTATAAACACGTGATGGTCAAAGGCTACATTATTATCTATGTGCGTCCCCAAGACCTAGACTACTGGGTCAGCTCTAAGGGGTGTGTTTTCTCAATATGACATTTACCAGGAATGGAAGACTTCACAAAGGATACTATTATGCATTTCTTGGCATTTAGTTTTAGTCCATGGCTCTGACACCAGTTGTTTGTCTGTCTCATCTCTCTTGGAGAACATTTGTGTCAGTGTGAGATTCAAAGATGCAACCATCTGCAAATTTAGTCAGCCAGAGACCACTGACATTGGCCTTGAATTCTGATAAGCAAATGCCAAAAAGGAGCAGTCCAAGGACTTATCCCCGAGGGACTCCACTTGTGACTGGTTCTTTCTAGAGGTGGACTCTCCAGTTCTAACTACCTGGGTCCTGTCTGTGAGCCAGCTGGCTATCCATTGGGTGACATACGGGTTTGTACCCAACCTCTTGAGCTTGTCAACAATGCTTGAGTGGGGTACTGTGTCAAATACCTTGGTCAGTTCAAGGCAGGCATTGTGAATGATTTTCCCCTCATCCATTGCTTTGATGACCTTATCAAAGTAGCCCAAATCAAATCAAGAAAATACTGGGAAAGTTCAGTACCATCTGTAAATAAACAATTACAAACCTCCATTTATGTTGGCAGCATGGGGAGATAAGCTAATTACTTCTTAAAGATGTTCAAAATGTTGCAACACACTAGTTATTCAAAGCACAACGCCCCATCAATCAAAACATTTATTAATGTATTAGAATGAATTAACTAGACTCCACTAAGTTAAAACCATGCTTTACCTCTTTTTGGGCTCTTCAGAGCAGTACAAATTATAATTCTATCTAGTCAAATGTTTTGCTTATGAAAAGCCTGATGTCCGTTACATTAAGGGAAAATCCAAAGAAGATTCAAATAAAAAAAGGTCCTACAGCAAAAACCCAAAACAGATCAGAAAGATCCTGTCAAGAGATTACCATTTATAGATGCCTGCATCATTACCCCTTAAAGATACATAAATATTCCAGCATAAGTGCATGTTGAAATTTTATAGTTCACAATCAAAATGCTTCAAACTTACAAACCCTACACTTTTAAAGTTGTTTTTTTTTTTTGCAAGGGGACAGACCCCAAACACCCAGGGTGGAGGCTTTCATCCTCCACTCACTCTTTGTAAATATAACTCAATGCCACTGCCTTGCAGGGGAAACTTTAAAAAACAATGGATTTCATTATTACAAAGCATCTACACTGGAATTGCAATTCTAAAAGTAACTACAGTGTTGAGATATTCTGAGAGGTGGTTTCCAAAAACATGCCCCTGGTAGGGAGACGCACCCCCTTCTCATGAAAAAGAAGGGCCAGAAACACAAAGGCAGGTGTGCTGGTCTCTCATGGACAGGAAGTTATAACTAGCAGTGAAAGCACTTGAAAAAGACTGACCAGTGATGTGTGTGGTCATAATGGAAGACCTATATCCTCTGGCTTAACCTGTGCCATATCAAACTTTCCCCGAAAACTTAACAGTGAAGCTTACCCGTGGACATAGTTGTGGATGTTAATGGAGCTGGACAGAAACTTGGTCTCAGCTGCAGAATCTTACAAAGGAGTCATTAGGACCACAGAGTTCATTTCAGCAACTATAAGCAGTGAACTGTACTATGAGTGATTTTAGCTGCTTTGTTTACAACCCCAGAGTTTGCCTTATTCCACTGTGTGTGCATTTAAATATAAGACAGAGTCTCCTGTGCATTTACGTGCTACAAGCAGGAAAAGTTTGGCCATAACCTACCAAACTACACCATTTTGCATTCTTGCATCACTGCCTGCAAGTGCAAAGCCATTGTGAGTTAATTTCTCCACATGCAGAAACAGGATTGAGGAGTTCATTTGACAGGCAGAGAACTGAATTGTGTGTTACTTGAATGCTCTCTAACCTTCAGTTTATTTTATTACACTGTAAATAAATTACACTTAAATCAACAAAAGAAGTTTCTAATTACATGCTATGCATATGGCTGTGGTGAGCAAAGTTTGGTCAAAACATTTCAAACTATATTATTTTTCAATTCCACATCAAGTGCAAACTCATTGCAGGTTAATTTCTCTAAATGGAGGAGAGTGTGTGTATGTATGATTTTCTGAGGGAATACTTCCCTTTTGATAAAATATGATTTCTGCCACTGACAGCAACTACGAGTACAGAAATACATTTGGACTATAGTAAGTCTTAAAAAGTTTCAATGTGTACATTTAATTGGGTAGGAGGAAGCATTAATGTACAAATTCCAAACTGAGAGCTGAAGAGAGTTATGGGCTTCTCTTATCTATCCCCAAAGCAGACAGCCAGAAACTGGACTCAGACTGCAGCAAGTGAGATAATTGTTAAACTCAGTTATAAAAATGTGAAGGAAAAATTGTAGCCGAATGGCAAGTGCTGCTGAACAATTAAAAAAAGAATACGAGGTACATTAGAGCAGAAGCCCAAGCAGCTCCAACTGCAGAGAAGATCAAAGATAGCAGATTATGGTGGTTCGGGCACATGGAGATTGTGTGAGAGAAGATCTGCGACCATCAGGAATGACCGTTGAAGCAGTTAAAAAAGTGACACTGAATAAAGACAGATGCAACAAATGATATGACGCCCTAACCCCAAGTAGAAAATGGGAAAAGGGGGGTAGAGGTTGATGAAATTGTTGAAAAACTGCTCACTAAAGAAATATGATGGCAAAAATCTGCATACTGACCATACTAAGTAAACTGCTGAAAGAAATTTTTGGGGGGGGGGGGCATATTCCTGCAATAGGAAGCATACGCTTAAGAAATTGCTGAAGTTGGGTATATGCAAGCAATGAATATTACAAAGCAGTTGCTGAAATCTCAATTTGCAGATAGTATCATACTACAGGAAATTAAGAAGTGAAATAAACAGTGAAGCATTCTGGTGTCAATTTTGACTTGAGGAAAGCCGATGGAAATTCCTCAAAAGCAAAAAAGTGTGGAGATGTATGACAATTGTGGAAAGGTTGAGTGCCTCAGGAAGGTGAAAGTCACTGATGTACGCACAGTGCTGGAATCTTGTTGACAAATAAAGTCTGTTCATGAACAATGGTGTACAGTGGAAAATTGTTGCTTTGGTTTTCTGAGAAAATAAGTCAGACAATTCAGTGTACTGCATACTGGAAAACAGCGACTACAGTGTGTGTACTAAAACAAAGCATAAATATAAAGTATTAGGTCTTAACAAGCTAGACATTAAAAGAGTATAGTGTTTTCAATACAATTTAAAAATACTAATGCATAGATCTAAACCCAGTGCAACATTTCTGCATCGTGTTATTTACCCTGAGACTGAAAGGAAAGTCTACTTGTGAAGTTTTCTGTTTTTCAAATGAACTGTGATTTGGAAAGAGGGAAAGAAACAAACTGAATCCTCTGCAGTGAACAAAGGGGAAAAATATTGTTGAGTGCAAAGCTGATAGATCTTTTGCCTCTCTTTTTCAATACGGACAATTAAGAATAACGCTAATAAGCAAAGCAAAATAAATGCTGTTACAACAGAAAGAAAACAGATGTTAAGCTTTGTTGAGATACAGAAGCACGAGTTCACAAACAAATGCAGTGTTGGCCAACTAAAGTCTGGTCATAAACTGTATGTGTGGCCTTGCATCAGAATATTTCTGAAAAGCAGCAACAGATGTTTTGCAGTCCACTATTACATCCATGCGAAGTGAAACCTTATTCAGAGTGACAACACGAGTTCTAAGAGAGCCAGAGTAAATAATGCTGAAGACCAAAACTCTGGTTTTAAATCACTGTGTTGTTAAACTAGAAATTGTGAAAATAAATAAATAAAGATCATCATTTTAGGGAATCTTTTTAAGCAACAAAGGCAAGCCAAGCATAGGGGAAAGTAAATTAGACACATACAGCATTGTATGGCTCACCAAGACAAAGTCAGTGCAATTCCCTATTGTGATCAGCAGAAAAAGAACTGTGGTCATCTTACCCTTTTGCAACAAAAAAGGAAAGTTTACTGGAAAATGAAAACTCTAACTGAACTTAGTGGCAGTTACAGCTCATGAAACAAAATGACAAGAAAATCAATCTAACACTGCACTTCTATGTAAGGAAGTGAAAATGAAAGTTAAGCATACAGGTGCTGAGGAGGTTTTGTGTTTCAGCAGGGACAGTGCCACACAAACATTTGAACTAGAGTAGACAAACGCACAGCTGAATAAGCTGGAAAAGAAAACAAAAACGGAACAAAAAATTTGAGCCCGAATTATTGTCAACACAAAACCTAACGAGAACGTACTGTCAGTTTCCACTGCTTTAACAGAGAAATCCTTTAGTACAAAATAAATAGTACTTGTGCATCATATTGTGACCTATTGTTTCTGACATTTATAACCACACAGGAGATAAGAATAGAATAAAATCCATTTAAGAGAATTTTCACACAGCTAACAGCCAAGATCTATAATTTGATTCATGTCATGGTGTTGAAGACAGACAAATAACAGAACTAAAATCAGTGTCCTGAATCTGCTAACAACCCGGATAAAAACAGAAGTTTAATGCTTTGACTGAATGTTCCAGAAACAAGAGTTCACGAAAAGGAGTGCTTGCACGTATAAGACTGCTTTACTTGGATCAAACCCTTTCTGGTCAAATGGGGCCCATACACAGCCTCCCACAGCCATATAGTGCCCCATTACTTGACTATTTCTCCTTTGTTACCATAAACACTGTTCATACCTGTCAGTGTGCATAGTGTTTTCTGCTTTACTTCTACAATGATTCCAGATATTTGGACTTAATTTAAAACTTTTATTTCAAAATATATAGCACAAACACTGACAGACATTTGCTAAACAAAGCAATACAGACTCACAATGAAAACAAACAAACAACATTAAAACTTCCCTGCCCTTGAAACTCACGTTTATTGAAAGGGTATTGAAACTCACAATTCAAAGAAAATGCATCTTGCCAGTAGCGGATAAAGTTTACCTTTGGGCTATTTTAAAATCATAGGCCCCTTGCACACATTTTCGGACAATGAAAACATGCAAGAGTTCTTTGATTCACTTTCCTGATGTATTATTTTCCTTGCACAATACAGCACCACTTGTTACAGGGTGTTTTAAATTTGTAGTTTTGAACATTTTTCCAGTAAGCAACGACACAAAATGTATGCACCAATAATGACAAAACTGCCCAATTCAGAACATTTCAACCATAAAAGGCCACTTAAACGTCTGTCATTACAATCCACCAATATCAGTCAATATGTACAATCTATGCAGACGTAAAAGTAAGCTGAATAATTCCACATTAAAGAGCTCTATAACTAATGAAGATGTTGCTGCTAGCAAACAACTTAATATTTCAGTGTTCCATCTAAAAATTCAGTGCCTGCTGCCCTTGAAAAATAAATTGCTTATGTTGCATTAAAAAATGGTAAGCTGGTAATATTGCAATAGGGAATGGATGGCAAACTAATAACAGGCTCATAGTTACTAGACATCTCATTCAAAGAAGGATATACTCAAGAATGCAGCACCCGACCCCCTTAAAACACAACACAGTATCAGCAATCCATCTACATGCTGTGGGAGTAGAACCCACAGCCTTCTGCATCAAAAGCAAGTATGCTACTTGTTGTGCTACTAACAATGCTTTTCAATTCTATTGTACAACAGTGGTACTATTTTCTAAACAAAAAAGTTGCACATTGTAAACAGACTTGGCATGAGCATCAGTAAACATCTCTTCCCTTGAAGCTCACAATTCCCAGAAAATGCACTTGGAAACTCAATTCCTTGAAAAAGACACGTGAAACTTAATTCCTTGAAAAATGCAATTTGGTAGATGGGTAGAAGATTTGGGTTACTGTTTCCTGTAAGTAGGGTACAGGTTTTGATCCTGAGCAAATAACTAACCACCTGCTATCTGTAACTAGGGTATTTTACACACACAGACAGACACACACACACACACACACACACACCATACCTCTCATCCTCTTAGTGGGACAAAACCTAAAATTATGGGGGACAAAGGACCAAAACTAGGGACAGATTTTAAATATCACTCTCATACCTCTCAACTGTACAGATTTTTGCAGAATGTCCAGATTTTAGCCTCATATTTTTGGTGTGTTCATCCTAAAATCTTTACTTTTCTGGCAAATAACTGAGGATTGAAGTCATTAAATAATGACAAACATTTGAGTTTAAGACTCCACATCCTTCAGAAAATTCATGCTAATGAAAAAGCTATTATTCTATAAACTTTTCAAGTTTGTAAGAGCAATATTTTAAAATCTGTCCCTATTTGTCCTCCCATAATTTTAGGTTTTGTCCAGATTTTTTGCTCTAAGAAGCTGAGAGGTATGATCACTCTCATGAACCTAGTAAGCTGCTAGAATAACATGATTTGTGTTAGTATGCAATTTTCTAAAGGATATGAAGTCTGAAACTCAAATGTCTGTCATTATTTATTAACTTCAATCATCCATGATCTTCCACAAAATCACAAATTTTATGAGGAACAGACCAAAAATATGAGGCAAAAATCTAGACAGTTGAGGGGTATGCTACCTACCTACCTCTTATCAAAAACAAAAAAAAAGCTTCACAGCACCAGGTGTCGTGTAAAACCTGAATATTTATTTTAAAACCATTTTATATTTCTTATACCTGGTGCTGTGAAGCTGTTTTTTTGTTTTTGATACTTGGATGTTTTACAGCTCCGCTTTATCTCAGTGGTGCTTTTTTCTGTTTTTGTTGCACCTACCTACCTCTTACACACACACTTACAAACACTTACCTACCGTTTACACAAATCTACCGTTCTACTACTTACCTCTGACAAACACACACACACACACACACACACACACACACCTCTTACTTGTCCGTCTGTGGCCTGCAGTCCAAACATCATCTTGTATTTAAATTCCATGCATGCAGAACATGAAGATGTAAATAGGTTGCAAACTGTAAACAGATGCAAAAGGCATGTTCAAACAGAAGCAAAGGGCATGCTTGAAGAACACCCTTAAAAATTACATCTTTTTTTCTTTTTTTAAATTAAAAAATTAATCCCCCAGCCAGCGAGCCACGTGACTGCCTTGGTCACCTAGTGCTGGATCAAGCTCCTGCTATACTATGGCTGTTTTAAGGTTGGGCACTTTGCCAGACTGTGTCCCAACTAGAATACTACATGGAGAAACAAAGAACTTGGTGCCATTAACTCTGTGGGCCAGGCGAAGAGGGACATGGGTTGTTAATGTTGTTCATTTCTGCTAATCCACACAGGTCTATGCTGCAGGAATTCATGCAGTATAGTGCCCCCTAACCACCGCTGTGTGTTGCGTGGAGTTGCAGTTTTGGGGAATTATGACAGATGGATTCCCAGAGACATCCCCGGAGTACAGCCAGAAACATTTTTTTACCAATAGCCTCCACAGGAGAGGAATACAGAAATTAGGAGGGGACACGCTTTTTTTTTTTTCCCAAACACCTTTATTCATTTATCACTTGTGACATAAGCAAATTTATATTCATATAAAAGTAATCAAACTATAGTAACATAAATATTGTACTTCACATATATTGATATATATCATATAACCTAAGCAATATTACATAAACTACTCAATTCCTGCCTTTTTTTTTTTAAACAAGAAACAGCTTTAGGAAACCATCACTTACTACACAGGCAAGCATATATTTACATAAATGAAACCAAACCACACAGACACAACCCTAGTTGCAATCATTTTACATCACAAATCATACTGACACACTCCCAGTTGCTAACATTATACATCACTTATAATTCATCCAATCTTTCTCACTCAGACATTACATAGCTTATTTAAGTCTCGCTGCCTTTTAAATCTCATTCCTCCCTTGTATGCAGTGTTCCCACAATTCTCATTTTTTCCTATGTAGCTTGCACCTACCACTTTCTAAAGATCTCAGTTCCAGTCGTTTTATCTCTGTTACTATATTCATTACTTCCAGCATAGTTAGTTTCGATTTTGATTTCCATTTTCTAGTAACTGCTTTTTGGCAGCCACATTGCAAGACACAGCAAGGCCTTACCATGTCTAGGCAATTCCGATTCTGTATCACAACTCAGAAAAATCATCTCCCTCATTAGACCAATCTGTCCACCCAGCATCTTCGACAGTGCATCCCACAGGGAATCCTTAAAGTCCACCAACTCACCACACTCCCAGAAAATATGTTCCCAGTTACCTCTTTCTTCCCCATTCACACCTCCAACATTTGCTGTCTGCCTGAGGAAAAATATCTAGAGTCTGTTTGGGGGTATAAAAATACCTATGTAAACATTTCCAGGCAAAAATCCTAAATCTCCTAGACTGCATATTTGGAAGACATACATATATCCTCCCATTGCTTCTTTGTGAATTGCTTTTCCAGTCTCTCTTCCCAATCCTTTCTAACCTCCACTGATTGATTTGTACAGTCATCATGCAATATTTTATATGCTCTACTAATTATTCCTTTTTTAACAGCAGCGTCTGTTCTAGATTCTATTAAAAACTCTATCAGTGCTGGCCTTTTGTTTAGGACTCATTTCTTTCTCTTTGACTATACTCTGATATCAGTCCCTGATAGGAAAGGCAATCTCTAACCTGCAGTTCAAATAAATTCTTGGTGTCTTCCCCTTTCATCTCTCTCTCTAGTTATTTGCTCCCAATACCTTGTTTCCTTTGCCAGTTTTCTCCAATGAATTCCAATCCCCATCTTGCCTATAGTCTGTATCCCTTATTGCAGTCATCCCTACCGGCAGAATCTCTTTTCTCCATTCCCGTGTTGGTTTAGTTCTTTGAATACTTCCTGCTACCTTAGGGATATAATATTCTGTAAGATTACGGTTATTCTCCTTAAAGGCCTGCATCCAAAATCCCAGTCTCTCCTTGTTTCTTGAGCCCCCCCCCCCCCATTTCATCATCATCCCTTTCCACTTTGACTTAGTTTTCTGACTGTGCTATGTACAGGAATCTTAAGTGTATAGCTCTGAAATATCCCTTCAGACTGGGTAATCTCAATCCACCCTGTTCTACTGGAAGAATCAGTTTATCCCACTTGACTCTTGCAGTCTTTCCCTCCAAGATAAAATCCTTCAGCTCTATTAATTGCTATCCACAACATTCCCGCTGGTTGATAAAAATATGCCTGATCCATGTACAAGACTAAAGGGACTTAAAACATTTTGCTTGTTATCTTACTATCCATACCCATATAACAAAGCTTCCATTTTCTCAGTCTTTGTATTATTTTTTTGTTTAGTCTCTTCCCACATATTCAAAGTCAGCTATGCAGAGAAAGCGGATATGTGGGCTTTAACAGATAAATATGCCAGCCCCACATTGAGAAAGTCACACAAATAAGACAGAACCAAAGGAACATCTATAGTAAGTGGATCCAGGTTACATTTGGACAAATTTTTAAGCAGTGGTTTCCTGGCCTCCTGTAATACCCGAAAAAAAAGTGTTTAAAGGGAATCAAAACCCTATCACCCACAATGTTAGCTGCAGAGTAGACAGGTGGGGATGGATAACAGACCCCTCGCCTTGTTTAAGTAGGTCCACCCTGTGAGGTAACTTCTGATGATTTCCCTTGGCTAAATGCAGAAGAGGGAACCAATGATGTCTGGGTGAAAAGGGATTCACCAACAAGATTTTCGGAGCATCCTGTTTTATCTTGAACAGGACCTTCAGAATGAGAGGAAGGGGATGGGAGGCAAGACATAAAGAAACAACCCTTCCATGAAAAACAGAGGGAGTCCACCTTCCAGGCCATTGGACAAGGAACGCTGGAGAAAAACAGAGGAAGTTGTCGGTTCAGAGGGGAGGCAAAACAGATCTACTTGAGGAGTACTCCACTGGTGGACTATGTCCAGAAAGACATCCATGTGAAGTATCCACTAGCAGGATTGTGTTATGGACTTGCTCAGAGAATCAAGAGCAGTGTTCTGATCCAAGTGAATGTAAACTGCCTGAAGAGTCACCTGATACTGGATAGCCAGATCCCAAACCTCAAGGGCTAATCTGCACAGGAGATAAGACCTTGTCTCCACTTCCTTGCTGATATATCACATCACTGTGGTATTGGTCTGTGAGAATCTTGAGGGACCCTGGAAGGAAAAAGAACGGAAAGCCTGAAGAGTTAGAAGAAGAGCTCTCACTCTGACATTGATGTGGTCTTTCCTTTTTGTTGGAGACCAAAGGCCCTGTACTTTCAGAGGACCAAAGGAGCCCAGCCCAGCCCACATCCGAGACATCTGTGAAGAGATCCTGAGAGGGGACAGGAGGTTAAAAAGGAAGCCCTGGGTTGAGAAACAACTGATGAATCCGCCACTGAAGTTCCAACTTGAAGTATGGAAGAAAAGGGACTAGAAAATCTAAAGAATTAGAATGCTGAAGCCAAACTAGCTTTAGAAACCACTGGAACTTTCTCATGTGGAGCTTGTCCAGAGGAAGCATAGGACTGGTGGATGCCATGTAACCCAGACTCCTCAAAAAGTCCCTGGCTGTAACTGAAGCCAGAGGAAGAAGGGACAGAAAGAAAACAACAAAGAGTAAAAGCCTTGGGAAGAGGCATGGGTACCAGCATTGGAACAGTCTAGAACCTGCACCCCAGAAAAACATGATTCTGAGAAGGAGTCAGGAATGTTTTTTGGAAATTTACAGTAAACTCTGTAGGACAGAAATAGCAAATTGTAGATGCTGAAGTAAAATCTCTGGGGAGGAGGCCTGAATGAGCAGTTCATCCAGATAAGAAAAGATCTGTATCCCTCTCAACTTGCAGAAAGCAATCACAGGAGCGAGGCATTTGGTGAAGACCCTTGCGGCAGTAGACAGGTCAAAGGGCAAAGCAGAGAACTGAAAATGCCAGGAAGCAACAAAGAAACAAAAATTTCCTGAAAGGAGGATGAATAGGAATGTGTAGATAAGCAGTCTTGAGATCCAGGGAAACAAGAAAAGCCTGAGAAAGTAGCAGAGGAAAGAAGGTTTGAAGGGATAGCATCTGAAAGGAAGGGACCTTCAAAAAGGTGTTTAGTTGAGAAAGATCCAGAATAGGCCTCCAAGTGCCTTCTTTCCTGGAGACCAAGGACATTCTGGAGTAAAACTCCTTTTCCCCTCTGAGAAGCTTGAACTTCTTGAATTGCTCCTTGAGCCAAAAAGGCCCTGAAGCACCTCTGGAAAAAAGAGCAGTTGTTCCTGAGAAAGCTAAGGAATGCCCAAAAAAGGGGGAAGAGATTTCCAAACCATGCAATAACCCTGCCGAATTATGGAAATAAAGTATAGTTGTGTAAAATCTTACCATAACAGCAGATGACCCTTCCTTCAATGTTGCAGTATATATAGGATTCCCTGCCCCGAGCAGGCCGACGTCCAGCCAGTATACCAATGCCTTAGGTTGCTTTAAGGTACACCATATATCACACATATGCTCCTCGCACAGCTTAGGGCATAAAGGTGACATCCAGATGTACCATCCTTAGAACTGAAAGCCCCAGTATGAACACCAGTCCAAGGAAAACTAAGAGGTAACCAGCACATCTAGAAGAGAAAAGGGACAGGGGGAGGAGGGGGGAGTAAATACTGCAACAATGAAGGAAAGGACATCTAATGTTATGGTAATATTTTACACAACCATACTATGACTTTCCCCATCACTGTTGCAGTATTCTTCACATGTGGGAAAGTGCCAAATCTCAAGATGAAACCTGTGAGCAGGAAGGACCAACAGAGCCTTCTAGGAAGCCATGAATGATGGCCCTAGCAAAACCAGCTCTAACTCTTGGGATTGTATCCAACTTGTGCTTGGTAAAAGTATGCACAGGAGTACAAGTAGCTGCATCAATACAGTTAGTATCCAAAAACTTGGAAAAAAGCACCAGATGAAGCTACAGCCCTAGTAGAATGAGACATCACAGAAGAAGGAAGGCTCTTACGATGAAAAGAATGTTGTGTCTTTCGGCTTTTCCCGGTTAGGGGTCGCCACAGCAGAACTCCGGTCCGCTAATGATTGGTAGATTTTTACGTGCCGAGTTGCCAGCTCTGACGCACAACCTTCAACGAAGGTATGCCCATTCACGCATGTCTCCACACAGAAGACGCTCTAGCTGACAACGTCTTACTGTCAGGCGACAACGCTACCGCACCACCACCACCGCAAGAATAACAAAGGGAAATAGGTTTAGAGATCCAATAAGAAATAGTTTGCTTGGATACAGCAAATCCTAGGGACCTAGTATGAAAAGAAACTGATCAGATTTTCTAATAGTCTTATCCAAATAAAATCCGAGTTGTCTATGCACATCCAAAGTATGCAGCATTCTCTCAATGGCAGATGGCAGAGAGGGCAAAAAAGCAAGCAAATGAATAAACTAAATGACAACTCATTAACCACCTTAGGCATAAAAGAAGGATTGGTACGCAAGGACACCCTGTCCTTATGAAACACCAAAAAAGGAGGACAGGCAATAAGGGCCTGAAGCTCAGACACCCATCTGTCAGATGTAAGGGTCAACAAAAGGACAGTCTTTCAACAAAGATGTTGCAAGAAAGCTGAAGCAGCAGGATCAAAAGGAACCTAAGTCAGCTTCTCCAAAACAAAATTAGCAACAGGCTTCCTGGGAGGCCTAATATGAAGGAAGCCATTAAGGAATTGTTTAGCTTCAAACCTAGAAGCAAAGGGAGGAGATAAAGGCAGACAAGCAGAGATAGCTGATAAGTAGGCCTTAACAGAAGAATAAGACAAACCCAGCATTCAGCAATTCACACAAATGAGAGAGAACCAAAGGAACATCCACAGAAAGTGGATCCAGGTTACGAGAGAGACACCAAACTGAAAAACTCTTCCAACTGGATAAGTAGAATTTCCTAGAACTGGGTTTCCTGGCCTACTGCATGTCCTCAGAAAAAAGGTGTCCATGTGGAATCAAAATCCTATCACCCACAGTGTCAGTTGAAGAGTGGACAGGTGGGGATGGAAGAGAGATCTCTTGTCTTGTGTGAGTAGGTCCACTCTGTGAGGTAACTTGATTGCCACTGGCTAAATGCAGAAAAGGGAACCAATGTTGCCTCGGCCAAAATGGAGTCACCAACAAGATTCTGGAGTGTCCTGCTGAATTTTGAATAGGACTTTTGGAATGAGGGGAAGGGGAGGGAAAGCATAAAGAAACATCCCCTTCCAAGAAAGAGAGAGGGCATCTACCTTCCACACCAAAGGACTTGGGACTCTGTCACAAAAAAAGGAAGTTGTCTGTTCAGAGGGGAGGCAAATGGATCTACTTGAGGAGTACCACCATCCAATAACAGTAGCAGGAACGTCTTTCCCAGACTAAAATCTGAGGAACACCCTTAGGCCCCTTGGAAATAATCAACCGTAGATCCCCCTGAGCATCCAAAATGGATGTCTGTAAAGCCTCATCGGACATGCTTAAAGCCAGATCCCTGCCAGCCACCAACCTGGTCACGGCAGAGGAATCCAACAACAAAGCTGGGCGAATCTCTGGGCATTCACTCACCTCAGGAGAAACATCCAGCGGAGGCATAGCAGAAGATTCCAGCCTAGGCTTCTTAGTTGTCTTCTTTCCTGATGGCTGACCCTTGGGGCGGAAAGTTCCCTCCAGAGTATCTTTTCTGTGAAGCTTAAGTCACTGATTCTCCAGATGCAATGCCAAGGAAGAAAGACTACTATGCAGAATTTTTGGTACAAAAGCCTGACAGATTAACAGGATATATGGTTGTGCAAGGCACAAAGCAAATCAAACACTGTTTGTGGCAGTCTTTATGGGAAATCTGTCTCCCACACTGGCATTTACTCTCTTTGGATGTTATGAAACCCCACAAGCAACCAAAAGACAAGAAAAAAAGAAATCCCAATGAGGATGATATGTCCGGACGTCACCTTTATGCCCTAAGCTAAGGGAGGAGCATATGTGTGATATACATCATACCTTAAAGCAACCTAAGTCTTTGGTATACTGGCCGGACTTCAGGCTGCCTGGGCAGGGAATCCCACAAGTAAAGAATACTACAACAGTGATATGGACGGACATCCCAGTCTTGGGTGACCTAACAAATAAGGGACAGAGAAAGTTGCAGAGAAAGAGGAATATGACCGAGAAGAACGGGATAGTCAGACAGCACTGAATTTGTCAGGAAAAGGAGGCTTCTGAATAGGAAGAGTTTGATCAGCCTTAGCAGCAGGAGCCCTTCTGACATTCTTTTTTTCTTTTGGGGGGAGGGTGAGAATGTCTACAAAGAAAGGCAGCTTTGTTAGAGTAATTCCTTTGAAATTTGGGAACAGGTGAAACAAAATATGTTTCAATTCCTGTAAGGCCTTACCCTTTTCTTGCAGGGACTTGAACAACTCTGCAGCAGCAGCACCAAACAAATGCTTATTATCCAGAGGAGCATCCACAATTTAGTCTTGATATCATCACGCAAAGGTTAAATCTCTCTTCAAAACAGAACCAAAAGCAGCAGCCCAAGATGAAGTATCAGCTCCATCATATCTGCGTTCAATGGAATGGCAAGCAGCTTGGGAAAATGTTCCTTGCAAGGAAAGAGCAGAGTTCTTCTCCTCAGTACCAGGAAGATGTGAAACAGCCTAAAAAGCCTGAGAGAGAACAGCCAAAACATATTTGGTCATATGTGTCTGATAGTCAACAGGTCTAAAGGCCAGCGTAGCAGAAGTATACACTTTCTTACCCAACTTCTCCATGGCTCTGCTGTCCTTATCAGAGAGGAAGCAACTTAGTAGAACGCAACAATTTGGAGAGCTTATCAGAGGCAACTGATACCACAGAAGGGTCAAGCGGACGGGCACTTAGAGAGACTTGCAGTCATCAGGCACTTTATAAATTAGCTTTTTTGGGAGTAGGGAGCTGGGAATTCACAGCCTGAGAAGCAGCGGAAAATGCATCCAGCAAGGCAGCAAGAACAGGAGGAACAGCAGACGGCCTAGGAAACTCTGTTTGCAAGAGCTCATAGTAGCTATTCTGGACGTCTGAGTGCAGCCCCATTTGAAAAACTCCATCATTCTAGAAATAGTGTCATCAAAATAAATTTCCTCAAAAGGAGAAAAAGGACTGATAGACATCTTTCTCAGAACCATAATCTAGGAGAGAAGGAATCTGAGAAGAGTAAGCGAAGGACTCCATCAGAATTTACATCATCAGAATCTACATCTTCGTCAGAGAAATCCTGCTCCCTAGGCCACTTAAGAGGGGTAGAAGACCAAGGAGAAACCGGGGCAGAAACCTCCTGTGGAGGATTTAGAGCCATAAGGGCATTAAACAGGGCTTGAGTTAAACTTTTCCATTCACTCTGAAGATCTTTAGGAGCAGGAGAAATGTGTTTAGTTTTCTGCTTCTTTTTGAGAGAGACAACAGCATTAAACAACTTAGGAAGTTCTGACCCCTGAAATACCCTGGTAGGGATTCCCCTGAGAAATGCTGTCGAGGTAGATGTAGCCCTAGTGGAATGTGTTCTGACCCCCGGAGGGGTTGGTTTTCCATGGTGCTTGTAGCAGAAATGGATGCAGTGTGCTATACATTTGGAAATGGTTTGTTTTGAAATGGCCTTGCCCTCTGCCCTTGTTGCAAAGCTGACTAGGAACTGGTAAGATTTTCTGAAAGGCTTAGTCTTATCAAGATAGAATCTGAGCTGTCTGTGCAAGTCCAAAGAGTGCAGTATCCTTTCCCCTTTATTTTGAGGATTAGGGAAGAAGGTTGGCAAATGGATGGATTGGTTGAGAGCCACACTGGACACCACTTTAGGTATAAAGGAAGGGTTAGTCCTGAGGGAAACCCTGTCAGCATGGAAAATAATGAAGGGTTCCGCAGCCATCAGTGCTTGTAACTCAGACAACTCTTCTAGCTGAAGTGATGGCTAGAAGCAAGGCTGTTTTCCAAGAGAGGAATTTTTACTCTGCTGAAGCAGCAGGTTCAGAAGGGGGAAGCGTGAGCTTTTCCAGTACAAAGTTAAGGTCCCAAGCAGGGGTGGTGCTCTTCTTGGTGGCCTTAAGTTGTTTGCTCCTCTCAGGAACTGTTTGATGAGAGGGTGAGAGAATAGAGGTGGCTCAGTATTGTAATGAGCCGAGATGGCAAAGGCATGGATCTTAATGGAGGAGAAGGATAGGCCTCTGTGGAGTAGTTCTGCTAGGTAATCCAGGAATAGAGGTAAGGAGGGCAGTGCTGTGCCCTTTCCTTTAGGCTGAATACAAGAACAATAGCTTTTCTACTTTTCAGCATAGGATTTCCTTGTACTGGGCCTTCTGGCTTCAAGGATGACATCCAGCACCTGTTTGCTTAGGGTTCTTGGTGCAGTATTTAAGAAATAAGCCAGGCTGCAAGATTTAGGGTTTGCAATTGTGGATGCAAAATCTGTCCCTCCTGCTGAGAAAGCAGGGTTGGGGTCTGGTGTAGGTGTCAGGGTGGCACCGTTGTCAGGCTGCGCAGGAGTGGCTACCAGTGCTGGCATGGTCAGTCCAGGGCAATCAGAATTTTCCTTGGCCTGTCTTGTTTTATCTTGAGTAATACTCTTGAGAGAAGTGGCAGAGGGGGAACGGCATAAATTGACAGGTCTTCCCAATGAAAGGATAGGGCATCCACTTTCCAGGCCCTGCTGTGAGGGTTCCTGGTACAGAATTTGCTTAGCTGGTGGTTGTAGGGGGAGGCAAAGAGGTCCACCTCTGGGGTCCCCCATTTCTGAATCAGAAGGTTGAAGGTGCTGGGCTCCAATTTCCACTTGTGAGGGTCTAGGAGATTTCTGCTTAAGTCGTCTGCCAGTGAGTTTTGTTTACCTGGCAGGAATTGAGCTTGTAGATGGACTTGGATGTCCAAGGCTGTGTTCCACAGGGCCACGGCTAACCTGCAGAGTGGGTAAGAATAGCTTCCCCCTGCTTGTTGATGTACTACATTACTTTGGTGTTGTCTGTTTTTATTAGCAGCTGTCCTGGCAAGAGTAGGTATCTGAAAGCTGTCAGGGCATTCTGTACAGCTAGCATCTCTTTTTGGTTGATGTGCAGATGGATTTGACTTGGGCTCCGGTGGCCCTGAATACATTTGCCAGCCATGCGAGCCCCCCATGCATAGTCTGATGCGTCTGTGGTCAGGGTGTGGGTGGCGTGGGGTTGAGTAAAAGGCAGTCCCTTGTTGTGGTTGCATGCTCTGCCCACCAAAGGAACTCTGCCCTTAAACAAGGTATGATAGGAATGACTGTTTCCAGGTCCTGTGAATGTTGGCACCAAAGACTTTTCAAGTACCATTGAAGTTTCCTCATATGCAGTCTTGCATACAGAATTAGCAGTATATGTGAGGCCATGAACCCTAGGGCTTGCAGTATTTTTCTTGCAGATAGCTGGGTTCTGGTGGCCATTTGTTTGAAGTAGTCTGTCAGATACACCTGTTTTTCTGAAGTGAGGAATGCCATCTGGGAAGTTGTGTCCAAGCGTGCTCACAGAAATACAACCTTTTGACTGGGTACCAGTTTTATTTATTTATTTATTTATTTATTTCAGTTTGATTACCGGGGAAGTCCACTGGGCCACGAAGTACCCATTTTCAGTGGAGGCCCGGGGAGAAAAGCTCCAAAGGCAGTACAATCAATTAAATGTCCAAACAGTAAGAATACATGATAAGAACAAACAGTAAGAATACATGATAAGAACAGTGCAAAATAAGAACATACTTTTTTTTTTTTTTTTTTTACATAATTTGCAATATTGTCTTCTTTACAGTCATCTGGGAGTAGGCTAAATAATTTTTGGGAATTAGAAATGAAGTCTAAGAATAGATTTGTGAAGGGGAAGAGAGGGGCTTAGTGTAGAAAATCTGAACAATTTATATAGGGTGAAAGCAGGAACATATCCATTTGGAGGAAAGGTGTGAGTAGAGTTGGGTCTTGAAGTGATCTGTGTTAGCTATAGTCCTCAGTGATGGAGGGAGAGAGTTCCATTTTTTGCCTAGAGAGAAGGATAGTAGTAGTTGTGATTTCTTTTCATTGATGGTGTACCCCAATGAAGTCAGAAGGCTTTTTACACATGCCAGGTGCTGAAGCAGCAATTCCTGACTGTCCGCCTGAATCAGGCAGTCATCCAAGTACGGGTAAATTTGGATATTTCTCTGCCACCAGTATGCAATGGCTGGAGCCAGGCATTTTGTGAATACCCTGGGCGCAGTAGATAAGCCAGAGGGAAGTACAGAGAACTGATAATGCATAGACCTTGCCCTGAAACGTAGATACTTCCTGCATGACTCCCTTATGAGGATGTGCAGATAGACTTCTTTTAAGTCTAGGGTGACTAACCAGGCATCCTTGGCTAACATAGGGAGAAGCTGTTGCAGGGTAAGCATCTTGAATTTTGGTACCACCAGGAAAGTGTTAAAAATTGAAAGATCCAGGATTGGGTGCCAAGAGCCCTATTTCCTGGGTACCAGAAGAGTCTGAAGTAGAATCCTTGACCCCTATGTTCTACTGGAACAGGCTGAATAGCTCTGATATTGAGCAGGGAAAGTACTTGGTTTTCAGCCTCTGCGCACTGGTTTGGAGGAAAGTCTGGAAACCCGCTTTGGCGTTGGCAGTGAATGGAAATAAAATTTGTATCCCTGGGATACAATGTTGAGGACCCATTGGTCCTGAGTGATGGACATCCAGTTTTTTGCATGAAGGGCAAGTTTTCCTCCTGGGGCACAAGCAATTGGGCAGGGCTGGGAAATAGAGTGAAGAAGTCATTGTGAGTTTTTTCCATAAGGAGGTGGCTTACCACTCCTTGCTTTAGGGGTGGGGGCACTCCATTGCTTAGATCTCTGCATACCACAAGACTATAGTCTGAGTGGTCTGTTTCCCCTGGGTCTTGTTTGGAAAGGACCAGTGTTTTGAAGGGCAATGCCTACTGAATCTAGGGGGTTGTACTTGTAGAAATTATTTAACAGTCTGCATAGATTTAGCTTTTTCTTCCATCTTTTTAAGAACCTCTTCTGCTTTGGTGCCAAACAAACAGTCCTTATTCAAAGGAGCGTCTAAGAAGGTCTGCTCCTTCAGCCAAGCATGTCTTCTCAGTACAGAGCCAGTGACTGCTGCCCTGCAAGATGCTTCTAGGGCATCAAAGCCACACTGCAAAGTATGCTTACTAACTTGGTTTGCAGAGTGCATAAGTTCTTTGTTTTCTGCACAATCTGGAAAAGTTACCACTTTTTGTTTAATAAGTTCCATAATATGTTGCTGGTATTTCAGCATGTGAAACTGGCAATTCAATGCCCTGATAGCAAGAGTTGCAAAGGTATATACCTTCTTACCCCATCTGTCCAAATTTCTGGAATCCCTGTCCGAAGGGAGGGATTTTTGGCTGTAGTAGCCTCAATACCTTTAGGCCCCTGGGAAACGATCTCTGGGTCAGCAGTAGGATTCTTCAAAGGAAACTTGTGAGTATCAGGTACTCTGTAGTACCCATCTGGTTTCCTAGGGGCAGGAGGTAAAGTGTCTGGAGTAAGACTGGATTCCATGAAAACATCATCTACAACATCCAGGACAGCGGGTACAGCTAAAGGCCTGTGCTGAGGCAACTCTAAAAATTCTCTGAGTCTCTTTT
The DNA here is from genome assembly GCF_019279795.1 of Protopterus annectens. Lineage (NCBI taxonomy): Eukaryota > Metazoa > Chordata > Ceratodontiformes > Protopteridae > Protopterus > Protopterus annectens. Next base: position 271,486,295 of record NC_056728.1, read on the forward strand.
TGGACTGAGGATAGTCTTGGCCTTCCCAATGGAAATGCTCTCAAAGTATGCAAGGTTTCACCAAAAGAAAAATCTTCTGGAGGGGAGGCAGAGGGAATGGATTCCTCTGCATCTGACCCCTCATAGGCAGATAAGGGCATGTCTTCATAATCAGAAAGGTCAGAGTCATCAGACTCCTAGTCTGTAGAACCTGAAGGGGATTGGATTCTTTGTCTCTTTGCAGGGAAAGGCTGGCCTCCCCTAATCAGTGTAATAAGGTCTTCAGCCATTCTAAGCATTTGTTTTTGTGGCATGGGTGCCTGAGCATGCGCTTTGGTCGTATGTTTTCTAAGCATAGTGCATACTCTGGGCCTAAAAAACTCGGTAGTTTTGGTTAAAAATGAAGTCGTTGGTTTGTTTCGAACATCGGTAGAGAGAAAAACTGCCTCAGAAGCTGGTGTCTGCACAGCAGCTCCGGACCCATCCAGGTAGAGACACCCGCTGGTTCCATAGTCGAAGCATCTCGCAGCATACCAGACTCCGAATGGGTCTCAGCAGAGGTCTGCAAATCCAGTGAAGCAGGCATCAGGGGCTGCAATGGTGCCTCACTGAGTACCGGCGGACTGGCAACTAGCTTAACGGAAGTGTCGTTGGCAGTTTTGGACCTATGCGGTCTGTCTCTGTCTTTATCCTTACATTTTCTTTCGGAAGATCGGTAGTCGGATGGCTTACTGAAGCCATTTCAGAATACAGAGATCGAGTGCAAAAGAATTTAGCGACAAAGAGAGCCCGATGACGAATGGTTTGGGCATTACAAAAGGCACAAAACTGAAAGTGAGGGACGTCGTGGTCTGGGCCTAAACAGGTGACGCACTAAGAATGAAAATCTCTGTGAGGTATTTGCTTTCCACAGGCAAGACAATTGTTAACTTTTTCTGACATTGGTTAGGGCAAGAAAAAAGGATCCCCAATGGGGTACTTAGCTTTAGAAGACTTCAGGATTATTCAACTCAAAAATGAAAAATTCAGGTAGCGGCTGACCAGCACTTAAGAACTGCTTCTGGCTTCCCCTTGGCAAGAAAGACTGGTGTAATGGCATCAGCTGCCTGTTTTTATACCCCTGACGACCTGACGTCAAGGAAGAAGCAACAGCATCAGACGCAGAAATACTAAACCTCTGGTATTCGGGCCGACTGAAAGCTACCTGCAGGCAGATAACCCAAATGTGATGCCTTCAACAGTGAAACACAAAGAACATCTATAGTTGCAAGTACAGAAAAAGTACAGTTGTGTACCTACCATAAATGTAGATGTTTGTATTCACTGTTGCAGTCATTACACTTGGCTTATCCTGCTGGCAGGTGACCCGCAGTCGGCCCGAGTTCCAAAGTCCTGGTCCGGCGTCGGTTGCTGTCGCCTCTTTCCTGACGTCAGTGCGCCAGGGGTATAAAAGTTGCAATCAACGCCATTTCCTTCAGTTTTTCTTGCCCCAGATGTCAGGTGCCCCCAGATATGAAGGCTGAAAAGATAAAAATATGCCAAACAACCATGCATATGTTACTATAAACATTTACTTCATCTACAAGCAAATACACCACATAGGTTGTATAGAGTTGAGAAGTACAGAATAGTCCCAGCAAAGAGGGGGATGGTGGATGGGTAACCAGGACTGCAACAGTGAATACACTCGAACATCTACATTTATGGTAGGTACACAACTGTACTATGTTCATCGTGTTTCACTGTTGCAGTCATTACACTTGGGTAGAATCCTAAAGCTGAGGTTGGGTGGCTGGGTCTAGATTGGATTTGGCGAGGCTAACAAACCCTGCAGAACTGCAGTGGCAAAGTCTGCTCTGGATTTGGAGTAGAGAGGTAGGTGGTAGTGCTTGGTAAAAGTGTGCACTGAGCTCCAGGTTGCAGCTTCTATGTCTTTGGTTGGTACCCCTCTGAGGAAAGCTGCTGAAGTGGCTGCTGCTCTGGTAGAATGAGACATAATGCCCTTAGGCACAGATCTGCCATGTTGTGCATAACAGAACCGGATGCAGTGTCCTATCCATTTGGAAATTGTCTGCTTTGTAATAGGTTTTCCTTGTGATCCTGCAGCATAAGCTACAAACAGTTGCTCAGTTTTTCTGAAAGCTTTTGTTTTGTCCAAGTAAAATCATAGCTGCCTGTGTATATCCAAAGCGTGCAGAAGTCTTTCCCCTTTATTCTGGGGATTTGGGTAGAAAGTAGGCAAATGAATGGTTTGGTTTAAGGCCACATTGGAGACCACTTTTGGCATGAATGTTGGGTTCGTCCTTAGAGAAACCCTGTCCTGGTGAAAAATGAGGAAAGGTTCCACAGCCATCAATGCCTGTAACTCTGAGACTCTTCTTGCTGAAGTTATTGCTAGGAGCAGAGCAGTTTTCCATGACAAGAATTTTACATCAGCTGTGCTGGCTGGTTCAAATGGAGGCAGTGTTAGTTTTTCTAAAACAAAATTGAGGTCCCAAGTAGGTACTGGTGCTCTCCTAGGGGGTCTTATATTCTTTGCCCCTCTGAGGTACTGTCGTAGTAGAGGATGTGAAAAAATAGGAGGATCCGTATTGTAATGAGCTGAAATGGCAGAGGCATAGATTTTAATAGATGAAAAAGATAGGCCTTTGTCCAACATCTCAGTCAGGTATTGCAAAATCTGAGGCATATTAGGGACCAGTGGGTCGAGCCCTTGTGTCTGGTTCCAAGCACAGAATCTCTTCCATTTTTCTGCATAAGATTTCCTAGTGTTGGGTCTCCTGGCTTCCAAAATTACATCCATAACAGCTTTAGAGAGAGGTGCAGTCTGAGTAGCTACATTATCTGCCATGCTGCCAGGTTTAAGGTTCTGTGTTGACTGTGCAGAATCTGATTGTTTTGCTGTGTCAGAAGATGAGGGATTTGAGGTAGAGGCCAAGGTGGGCCTTGGGACAAAGTCTTTAGGACTGTGTACCAGTGCTGGCGTGGCCAGTCTGGTGCAATCAGGATAATTTTTGGCCTCTGTCTGACTTTTAGAAGCACCTTGGTGAGAAGAGGCATTGGAGGGAAGGCATAGACTGTCAGGTTTTTCCAGCTGAAAGATAGAGCATCCACTTTCCATGCTTGAGAGTGATAAGTCCTTGTGCAAAATTTCTGTATTTGGCAATTGTGAGGGGAGACAAAAAGATCTATGTCTGGGCATCCCCATTCTCTTGTTATCATGTTGAACACTTGTGGATTTAGCTTCCATTCGTGAGGATCCATGAGATTTCTGCTTAGTTCGTCTGCCAGTGTATTTTTTGTTCCTGGCAGGAATTGTGCTTGCAGATGTACCTTGTAGGTCAGTGCTGTGTTCCACAAAGTCATGGCTTGTCTGCATAGGGGGTATGAATGTGTGCCCCCTTGCTTATGTACCACATAACTGTGGTATTGTCCGTCTTTATTAATAATTGTCCTGGACGTATTAGGTCCTTGAAGGCTGTCAGGGTGTTCTGTACAGCTAGCATCTCTTTTTGATTGATGTGAAGATGCATTTGTTCCTTGGGCCACGTGCCCTGAATACATTTTCCTGTCATATGTGCTCCCCAGGCATAATCCGATGCATCCGTTGTTATTGTCTGCCTGGCTGTAGGTAAGGTGAAAGGCTGTCCCTTGTTGTGGTGACAAGCCAGGGACCACCATCGAAACTCCTGTTGTAGGCAGGGAATCAAGGTTATGATTGTCACTAGGCTGTGACAATGCTGAGTCCAAACACTTTTTAGATACCATTGTAGTTTCCTCATATGCAGTTTGGCATATGGAATTAGTAGAATGCAAGATGCCATGAAACCCAGGGCCTGCAGAATTTTTCTTGCTGGGTCTTTGTTGCCATCATTTGAAAGTAATGAGTCAGTTGTCTTTGTTTGTCTGGCGTGAGATAAGCCATCTGGGCAGTTGTATTTAAGCTTGCACCCAGGAATATTATCTCTTGAGAGGGCACTAGTTTTGATTTCTTTTCGTTTACTGTGTACCCTAGGCAAATTAGCAATCTTTTTACAAACGCCAGGTGCCTTAGAAGAATGTCCATGCTCTCTGCTTGAATAAGGCAGTCGTCCAAGTAGGGATATATTTGAATTCCTTTTTGTCTGCAAAATGCAATTACTGGTGCCAAGCATTCTGTAAAGACCCTGGGCGCAGTAGATAAGCCAAAGGGCAGTGCAGAGAATTGGTAATGCATTGAGCCTGCAATAAATTTGAGGTATCTTGTCTGATTGCGACGTGCAGGTACGCCTCCTTGATATCCAAAGTAACTAGCCAAGCCTCCTTGCCCAGCATGGGCAGAAGTTGTTGTAGTGTTAACATTTTGAATTTTGGAACATCCAGGAAAGTATTTAGGATTGACAGGTCCAGTATTGGTCTCCAGGCTTTGTCTTTTCTGGGTACTAAGAAAAGTCGTGAGTAAAATCCTTGGCCCTGTTCTTCTTGTGGAACTTTTTGAATAGCTCCCATATCCATAAGAGCAGCAATCTGGTTTTGTGCCAGGTTTGGCATACCTTTTGGTTTTGGAAACGTGTGGAACTGGAACCTGTACCCTTGAGAAACTATATTCAACACCCATTGGTCTTGGGTGATCATGTGCCAATTTTCTGAGAAAAGTGCTAGCTTTCCCCCTAGGGGTGCTGTCAACTGGTAAGAGCTTGGCATTTGCAGAGGGAAGTCATTGTGACTGTTTCCTATAAGGTTGTGATTTGTCTTCTCCTCCTTTGGGGGCTGAAGCACCCCATTGTTTAGGTCTGTAGAAGCCTTGGGGCTGAGATCTGCCTCTTTGTGGCCTGTCTGACACTGGAAAGGACCAATTTTTTTAAGGCCAGTTTCTGCTAAATCTAGGTGGTTGAACCTGTAAGAAATCTTTCACTGTCTGCATTGATTTTGCTTTATCCTCCATTTTCTTTAACACCTCTTCTGCCTTAACACCAAACAAAGTATCATGCTGTAGTGCAGCATCCAATAATTTTACTTTAACATGGTCAGGTAAACTTTGTTCTTTCAACCAAGCATGTCTTCGAATAACTGAGCCTGTAACTACGGCTCTACAAAAAGCCTCTAATGAATCAAAACCACATTGCAGAGTATGCTTTCCCACTTGTTCAACTGCGTGCAATAAATCCTGTATTTCTTTACTGTCAAGACTTTCTATATTTGGAACCATTTTAACAATGACATGAGATACTGTTGATATTTAAGCATGTGAAACTGACAGTTTAAAGCTCTTACAGCTAAAGTAGCAGAAGTGTAAACTTTTTCCCCCCATCTGTCCAGAGCTCTGGAATCCCTATCTGAGGAGACAGGATTTTTGGCAGTGGAAGCCTTAACCCCTTTAGGACCCTGAGAAATTGTTTCTGGGCCTGCAGCTGGGTTTTTGTAAAGAAATTTATGAGAGTCAGGGACCCTGTAATACCTGTCTGGCTTTACTGGTGCAGGGGGTAAAGAATCTGGAGACAGACTGGATTCAGAAAAAAACATCAACTATATCAAGCACAGGGGGGATAGCTAGGGGCCTGTGCTGAGGCAATAAAAGGACAGCTCTGAGCCTTTTCTTGGATTCTGAGTAATCCTGGCTCTCCCAATGGAAATGCTCCCTCATGGTGTGCAGAGTTTCCCCAAAAGAGTAATCCTCAGGTGGAGAGGCTGAAGGTATAGATTCTTCAGCATCAGAGTCCTCATAGGGAGGAAGAGAACAGCCCCGATCTGAAGAGAAAGAGAACAGCCCTGATCTGAGGAGGAATCAGAGGATACAGAAACCTGGTCAGAGGAATTATAGTCAGTGTCTTGACTAGGCCTTTTATCAGGAGGGGGATGGGAGCCCCTAATTAAAGTAATAAGGTCTTCGGCCATTTTAAGCATCTGTTTCTTTGGCATGGATGACTGTTCTAGAGAATGCTGCATTTGTTTCCTTGTCTTTAATGGTGTTTTTGACTTTGCCTTTGCTGCTGTAGTAGCTTTAATTGTAAGCTGTGAAGGTCTGAAAACACCCTCAGAAGCCGGTGCCTGCTCAGCTGCTCCGGACCCATCTGAGGGTATAGTTTCCGTAAGCCCAATACCTTGAGTTTCCACAGGCCTCGGTGTCTCCACGTGGCTGTCGGTTACGGCCTGTGGCTCTGAGGTAGCGGGTGTCAGGGGCTGTGAAAGTGCCTCACTGAGAATCGGCAAACCGGCGACTGGCCTAGAAGAGGCTTTGTCGTCGGTTTTGGACCTCGGATGCCTGTCTTTCTCTTTGTCTTTGCGTGTTTTATACATTCCGGTCGTCGGTTGTTTTGAAGGCATTATGCAATTAAATCTTCGTCCAAAATAATGTAAAGCAAAATCAAACAGATGTTTAATAGTGCATTTATTGAATCTAGCACAAAACCGACAACTAGTATCGTCATGGTCAGGGCCTAGGCAAGGAATGCAGTAAGAGTGAAAGTCCTTATGAGGTATTTGCTTCCCACAAGAAATACAATTATTAACTTTTCCTGACATCGGTCTGGAGCAAGAAAAAGTTTCCCCAACGGGGTACTTAGCTTTATTGAAGACTTCGGTTCTGAAATTCAATTTTGAAAATCTCAGGAGTCGGCCGACCGGCACTTGCGAACTGCTTTTGCTTTGGGCACCGCGTGGCAAGAAAGACTGAAGAAAATGGCGTCGGTTGCAACTTTTATACCCCTGGCGCACTGACGTCAGGGAAGAGGAAACAGCAACCGACGCCGGACCAAGACTTTGGAACTCGGGCCGACTGCGGGTCGCCTGCCAGCAGGATAACCCAAGTGTAATGACTGCAACAGTGAAACACGATGAACATCTTCTGGCAGAACCTCATGTTGGTAAGGAATGAATGCAGGAATGGTTAAGGAGAAGCAAATTCAAACCAAAAGAAAAAGATGAAAGGTTAATACTGGCAACCCAAGATAGAGGGCTATGTACACGTTGGTTTACAAAGTCCATTGAACATGTGGGAGAAATAGACAAATGTAGGTTATGTAAAACAAAATTGGAAACAGTTGCACACCTTGTTGCTGGATGTGACACATTAATGGCAGGACTACGTACTGAAAGGCATAACAATGTGGCACAATTGTTATACTGGGGATTGTGCAAACATTATGGCACTGAAGTGGCTGAAAAACACTGGGAGCATGAGCCATAAATCATCACAGAAAATGATTAAGTTTACATCACATGGGATTACCCATTACCAATAGTTCAAAGATAGATGATAGAAAACCAGATATAGTGGTCCAAGAAAAAACAAAAGTAGCACTGATCACTGAAATCGGCACACCCAGTGACTACAGTGTCATGCGTAGACAGAGACAAAAGTCATAAAATATCAGGATCTGCAGGAAGAAACAAGAGCAATGAGGAAGAAACATACCCAGACAGTTCCAATAGTAGTAGGAGCAATGGGTCTTATAAAAAAAGAGTTTATAGTCGTATTTAGATATGTTACCAACACATGTAGCTCCATACAAATTGCAGAAGGAGTCATTACTGGGCACACTGCGGGGTGCTGCGTAGAGCACTTTTGGCTGACATCAAAGACTGAAACAATACCAATTTCATGAACTTTAATCATACTTTGACTTAGGAATGGGGTCCATTCATGTCATGGTATTAGAAACTCAAAAGACTTGGAGAAAGTAAAAAGAGTGAAGTGTATAATGAATGATTGGAATTGTTTTATGGTAAATAATTTTGAGCTTGCTTTATTTTACTATAAATAAAGAGCACCTGTATTTTACATATATATATATATATATATATATATATATATATATATATATATATGTATGTATGTATGTATAGATATAGACATATATACACATATAGGTGTGTGTATACACAAACACACCAACATAGATACTACAATGTTCCATCTAGTGTTTATGGCAACTGAAAGCCTTTAAATAGGCCATAAGGGAGTTTGCCACCATAAAGCCTTGGTTCAAAAGCAAAACATTACCGGGGCGTGGCCAAGGATGAACACAGGATAGCAGCAGATTTCTTCAGCTCTACCAATTTCATTACATTGACAGGAATTAATTACTTAAAAAATTAATTCTTGAAGTAATTTTCTTTCTAAATATGTTTGTTTTATATAGTTCTTGAACTATATCTAAAAAAGAAAGGAAATCTTAATAATATTCCTGTCAGAAATTACTTTGGAAATTTTCCTGTCAGTTTATCAGTCTGAAATGAGTTCCAGTAAGACAAATTCTCAAGACTCCAGCATCAAGAAAGAACTTCAGTCTCTGATAATTATAGTCCAGCAACTTACTGCTAAGATGGATAAAATGGATACTAAAATAGACACTTTCATAGAAAAAACTACAAAACAAATAGACTTGTTACATATGGACCTGCAACAACAGAAGATCCAGATGACAGGCATAGAAGAAGCTGTGAATGACATGGAAAATAAAATACAAGAACAGGAAATCAACATTGAGTTTCTGCTGAAACAAAATACACATTTACAAACAAAGCTGGATGACCTGGAAAATAGATCTAGGCGCAATAACATTAGGATTTTTGGACTGCTAGAAAATATTGAAGGTAACAATATTACTTCTTTTTTAACAACGTGGCTCCCTAAAACTTTAGATTTACCAGAAGCATTCTCTTTTGGTATCGAAAGAGCACATAGATCTATAGCCAATACTAACTCTAACAAAAACTATCCTAGATCAGTTATAGTTAGATTTCTATCGTCTTTTGATAAAGAGATGGTTCTTAAATCTGCTTGGGCTAAAGCTCCTGTTAAGTTTAATGAGACAACTGTGCGTTTTGACAATGACTATTCTTCCATGGTAATTGCTAAAAGAAAAGTTTTTCTGCCACTAATAAGGGAGCTTAAAAAAGCACAGTTTAAAACATACCTTCTGTTTCCTGCCAAGCTTAAAATCTTCCTTCCTGATGGTCCTAAGGTCTTCGATGATTTAGACTCTGCTTTACTGTTTGTCAAAGAAAAAAGGATTTTGGATAAAATAGAAGAAATGGAATGGGCTAGTTCTTCATTAAAGAGATTGGCAACTGAAGCTTCTTGGAAGACTTCAGAGAAGAAGAAGAGACTAAAAACAAATGATTTGTTATATGTTTTTTCTCTCTCATCATTTTAGTTCATTATTAATCTTTTTGAATATAGTTCCTGCATTTCCAGAAAGCCACAAATATTTTGGAAAAGATTTAATCAAAGTTATTCTCTATGTGCAAAGAAATGTTTTGTTTCATAACCAGTCAAAATGCCTGAGGATTTAATGGCAGGCTGTGACTCGATTTGTTTTTCTTTCTGAAAAAGTAAGGTTAGTAATTTGATACATTTTTTTATCTTTACCTTTTTTTTTCCTTCTTCTTTTATTATTTTCTTTGTTTAAACAATGACATTCTATTTATATTATGTAGTGGGTAAAGGGTGGGGGAGGGCAGGGAGAGAACAGTAATGAAAATATCATTAATAGAATAATAACATATTTATTTCTTGTAAAAGTTTATAAGTTCTTCAAATGCTATTTCTAATTATACTTTCTTGATTATACTGCTTATGCTTGTTTGTAAATAATCTGTCATGCTTTAACTAATAATAATCAGAACTAAATAAGAGTAAATAATATGTTTTATTTTTAACTCTATTAATATAAACAGTAAGTAACATTCCATTGTATATACTTCTTACAGCTTTCTCTTACATTTTTTATTTCTGCCTCACTCCCTTTTATTTTCTACTCTCTTTTCTTTTCTTTATTAATATATAGAAATGCTTTAGACTGTGTGGGCACAGTGAATAATAGGATTTGTATGAAAATTGAGTTGGGAGAAGAATGCTGAGTTTTATTGCTTGTTGGTAATTTTGAGTTTAATTTCACTTGCATAGAGGCTGTGATGATCTGTGGAATACATTGTGGAGGTTCTGTCATGTTTAGATGCATTTACACTGCTAAATGAATGTTTGTCACTAGTTTTTAATAAGTTTCCCGCCAAAATGTTAAGAGAGACAATCTGGGATGTGGGCTGTCTTATGCACAATGTCCTTGAGTTACCTCAGAATCTTCAAATCACAGAATTCTCACAGAGAAACTGAAAGCAGTTAGTATAAACATTGACAAGGTTATCACACTGACACACCACAGATTCAGGAAAAATACTCTGTTCATAAAAAATGTCAGTTATAATGAGTTTAAATGATGTAGTTTCTTGTAGTAAGTAAATGTCTTATTTTAGAAGGCATAAAAAATGAAACATTTATTTAAATGTTTTTGAAAATCTACTTAACAGCAGCATAATAATCTGTGTTAAAAATTTGTGTTCCAAACATATACTTTACTATAACTCATTTAATTCATCTGATTGACAAACATAAATAATCTTATAACTCTATTCTGGAAGAAATGTCATGTGATATATTTTAAAGCAGTAGGTTAGCATGATTGTAAAATATGGTTACTAATATGTGTTTGCTGTGCATTATTTTGTATAAAGCAGACAGATTTATTCTAGGGACAGCAAGTAGGATAGTGCTCTACTAACACACAACTCAGTGAGATCATATATATATATATATATATATATATATATATATATATATATATATATATATGTGTGTGTGTGTATCTATGTATATATGTGTATGTGTATATGTGTGTGTGTGTGTGTGTGTGTGTGTGTGTGTGTGTGTGTGTGTGTGTGTGTATGTGTGTGTGTATATGTATGTGTGTGTGTCTGTGTTTATGTGTGTGATGGCTTTTTTTTTTTTTTTTAGGTAATAACGCAGGTGTTTCCGAGAATCTGCATAACTATGCAATATGATTTATAATAATTTTTATGAATACAATATTTTACTCTATTGACAATAATGAGTTTAAGTAAATGCTCATATACAAACAATTCAAGAATTTTTGGAAGCTGTTGATAGAATTCACATGACAGAAAATAGATGCATCTTAATGCATGTAATGTCTGAATCATATTAGCCAAAGTTTTGATTTAAATAAATGTTAGAACATAATTTTCTCTCCTCTTGATTTCTAACATTAAGATTATTTGAATGCTATTAGAATTCAAGTGTTATATATTACATAGATCTATATAATAGTATGAACAGTTTAAAAAAAAAAAAAAAAAAAAAAAAAGTTTATTTTAGTTTATATGATGCTGTTTTACCAAATGTGTAGTTTTGTCTTGATAGATAATTGAATTGAAAACTGTTAACCTCAGTTAAATATAACTAGTATTAAATTGATAAGGTGGTAGCTGAGGTACTGCTGCTTTGGGTAGGGGGTTAACTTGAGTAGTAAATACTGCTCTAAGTTGGAGTTTTCAACTCCAGGCGGGATGCAAGGTTTAATCCTTACATTATTTTCACTTGTTCATTGTTATATGTATATAGTTTTGACATCCACAATATATTTTGTACACTCATTGTCACTACAAACAAAATTGAATCCTATACAAAATCCCATAAGAGATTTAATAAATACAGCTATATTTAAAGGTACACCTAAAAGAGGAGATGTAACATTATTTATCTTGTTATTTGTTATTTCGATCATAAGATTCTTGAGTTTTAAAAATGCCAAATGACATCTTTAAAAGGAATTTCTTTAAACATTAATGGATTGAATAATCCGTGTAAAAGGGCAAGCCTAATAAGATACATTAATTTACACAAGGCCAATCTAGTCTTCCTGCAAGAAACCCATCTCTTGAAAAAGATATTGATAAACTAGCCACTAATAAGTATGCAGTATTGGTTAGTTCAGAGCACACTCAGAAAAAAGAGGAGTGGCTATTTTATGGAATAAAAGTATGCCCATTCCTAAAACCATTAAGTCTTATCAGGATGACAAAGGAATGTTTTGTATGGTTACAATACAAATTAATGGGAAGACTTACACTTTAATTAATGTATACTGGATACCTGGAATTGGTATTAATACAGTGAAACATCATATTGATAAGATCATATCATTCTCTATAGGGGATATTATTTTAGCTGGTGATTTTAATTGTATACTACATGAAAGTGATACTACCACTATAAAGAAAAGAAGAATTACATCTAATGCAAAACATTTAAATGATTTTGCTAATTCTTATCATTTAAATGATATTAATAATCAGATAGAGTCAAAATCATTACCATACACCTTTTTTTCTAACAGATACAAAACTTATTCAAAAACAGATAGGGTCTTTATTTCTAACCAGATGGTAACAGATTTAATTAATTCCAAAATCATTTCATGTCCTATATCTGATCATAACTCAATTGTTTTTGAATTCATGATAAAAATACTCATAATGTTCAGATCAAAAGGATACCAGCATACTTAACTCAGCTAAAAGACTATAAAGAATATATACTTTCAGAAGTACAACATTTTCTAGACATAAATAATACTCCTGAAGTCTCCATTGTCTATGTTTGGGATGCCTTAAAATCATATCTATATGGACAAAGTATCAGATGGTATAATAACAAAAGGAAATCTTGGGATAAGGAATTGTTAGATATTCAAAGTAAACTAGACTCTTATAAACATAATAATAAAGAAAATATTATGGACAAGAAAGTTATTGAAGAAATAAACAAACTAAATGAGAAATACAAAGAAATTTTAACTCATAAAGTTAAAATAACTTTAGAGAAATACAAGTTTTGTCTTATTCAATAAGCCCCAAATACTTACATAGACTTAAAAATAAAACAAAAGATTGAATAAACAAAACCATATCAAAGAAATCTTTTCTCTAAGGAAAAAGAAGAATGTTTCTAGTATACCAGAAATACTGGATGAATTTAGAAATCACTTTCACAAGATTAACCATAACAACATTAACATGGAACCTAAAGATAAAATAAAGGAGTTTATAACCACAAACATGAATAAAAAGCTTAATAAACAACAGATTAAACTATTGGACAAGAGTGTTTCATATACAGAAGTTATTACACAAATAAATAAGCTTAAATCAAACAAAGCACCGGGTAATGATGGTATTATACCAGAGATATATAAAATCCTTTCTAAAACTACATATTCATTAATACATAAGGTTTTTATTCTGGCCCAAACTGAGTTAATAACCCCCCCCCATCTTGGCAATATACATTTATTTCACCAATTTTAAAACCTAATAAAGATCCAACTAGATGTTCTTCATATCGACCCATCTCATTACTTAATGTTGATTATAAAATGTTTATGAGTATTTTTGCTGATAGATTGAAGACAATTATCCCCGGCATTATAGACATAGATCAGACGGGCTTCATTGTAAATAGAAATACTTTTGCTAATATAAGAAGAACTTTAACATTAATTGATTTTGCAAATAGGAAAAAGAAAGATTTAACACTTATTAGTCTTGATATAGGTTCAGCATTTGATTCAGTAAGTTGGGACTATCTGTTTACCTTACTGAAGTGCACAAATTTCTCTGATGCATTTGTAAATTTAATTGAGCATTTATACAAAGGAACGCTGGCTTATATTAAGGTAGGAACATATGTTTCACAAAAAATACCCATTCTTAAAGGTACAAAGCAAGGATGTCCACTTTCTCCACTATTATTCACTTCAGTAATGGAGCCTTGGGCTAATTTGATTAGAAACAGTACTGACATAGAGGGTTTTGAAATAGAAGAAAATACATCAAAAATTCAACTTTTTGCAGATGATGTTCTAATTACATCAGCAGGATCTAATTCTTCTATGCAGTCTTTATTTGATAAAATGATGAATTTTAAAAGTATTTCTGGTTTAATATTCAATGAAGAAAAAACTAAAATACGACCTATATATACACGAAAAAATACTCTCAATAGTGATTTTACTAAATATGTACCCAACTCAGGTCAGATAACTTATTTAGGTATAATACTATCTAAAGATATTAAATCTATTATATATAATAACTATAATACCTGTTTTCTTAATATACAAAATCTTTCTAATACCTGGAATAATATGTTTTTTACTATGGAGGAGAGACTTACAATTATTAAAATGATAATATTCCCCAAGATTTTATACTTAATACAATCAATAATACTTTCACCTACAAAAATAACTATCAAGAAACTGAATACACTAATGTTAAATTTCTTATGGGCACCTAATAGACCTAGGATTGCATTAAAGAAACATACTAATAGCTGGTCTCAAGGGGTATTTCTTTTCCAGACTTTAATTTATATATTATCTCTTCTATTATAAAAGTTATTACTTTATTAATAGATCGGTCATATGTCCAAAATGGAAAGATTATTGGGAGCTAATTAGTATGCACTTCATGAAAATCTCCTTAACACATAAAAATATGATTATAAATAACTCCATGTTGTGGTTGCTAAAGGAATTTTGTACTTCACCTATTACACCTAAACATATGGTCTGTTACCCATTAAATATTATTATTAGTTATCGTAACTTTATATTCATGCACCCTAAGTATAGGGAATGGAATTTTATTGTATTCCCTATAATTTATACTCAGGGTATGCTTATGTCATCTACTTCTGAAGGAGCTCATTTAGCTATAGATAATAATCTAAAGTACTGGTATCAGCTGATATCTGATAATAAAGTTAAAAATCTAGATTTCTTAAAACAAGAATTTGATCTAAGAGAAACTTGCTGGTTAGAGGTTCAGATCTTTAGACAACATCTCATTGATAGAATAGATCTAATGTCTATAACAGTTAAAGAATCTATTCCAAAACTGATTGATTACTTGATAATAAATTTACAGCATAAAGTTTCTGATAAAGGTAAACTTTCATATATACATAAAATTATCAGACAAGAAACTTTTTACAATGTAGATTCATACTGGAATTATTTCATCTCTATTAATGGGGACCCACCAACTCAACAAGATAAACAATATATATTGGAATCTGCTTATAGAACTACATCTTCCATTGTCTGGAGACTTTATACATGGAAATTTTTACATAGATCTTTTTATACACCTTTGATGATGAATAAAATTAATAATAAAGATAATCTATGTAAGAGATGTAATGTAGAAATTAATGCTGACTGGGCTCATATGTTTTATGACTGTATGAAGTTGAAAGAATACTGGAAGTCAATTAATGAATTTTTGCAGGCTCTTTTTACAGATAATTTCATTATTTCTAAGTCTCTTATATTATTCAACACACCTGTACCTCAATGTGTTAAAAGATTAAGCTTCCCTTGTTATGGTCTATCCTAGCAGTGGCTAGGAAAATAATAACTAGAAATTGGATTTCAGATACACCTCCTTCGTTCAATGAATTTAAAAATGTTATGAATATAATGTGTCATATGGAAATAAGCACAATTAGAATGAGAACAACTAGAAAAACATCACATTTTATTGTATGGGATAATTTACAAAATTTGTTAAAAAAATTCTAATTTCAATAGCACAGTATTTTAGTTTAATTAATTGATCTGATTGTAGTGGATGTCTTTGTAAATACTTTAGTTGTTTTGTTGAATATTATAATAATACCTATTTTTAATTATTTGTATAAAATTGTTATGATATTTCTCTTATATGTTAAAACAATAAACTTGTTTTAAAAAAAAAAAGCAAAACATTACCAACTTAACTAAACAGTTCATTCTTAAACATAACCAAAGAAGGGGAAAACCTCATATAAAGTGGAACAAAATTCCATAATTTACCCCAATAAGCAAAACGGTTATTAACTGAAGATGCTATAGACAGCTTAACCAAGAGGTTCCTGTTTCTTGTGTTTATATTATGTTCAGGACAGATGCAAGCATTTACATATTAATATTGCATGACTTCTCATTAATCTGTATGCTGAGAACATACATTAGAACCCTTTAGTCTTCCTTTATATCCCATTCAACAAAGGCCAAATATTTGCCTTGTCAAAGTTTTCTGGATTATCTCCAGTTTGTGTATACAAGTGACCCCACCATAATCCATGTGAAGTCTAACAAGAGCTACATACAAAGGAATTTGCACCTTACTACCTAAAATTTCTATCACAGCCCCATAGCATCTGTGCATGACACTGTTGTATGATTACAAACATTAAAATTGTCATCTGCAAAAACACCTAAATTCCTAACAGTTTAAAGCAGGAATGAGGTCATAATCATATATATATATATATATATATATATATATATATATATATATATATATATATATATATAATGGGTCTCTATTACTTTATCAAAGGTTCACTTCCACAAACCTTCACTCATCGAACAATATACAGGGAACGTTCACGTCCGCGAACATTCAGTTCAATGAATGACTTTCCTGGGGAAAGTAACGAGTTGCCCAGCATTAGAAACTTGCCCTTTTTTCTCCACTGTAGTGTGATTTTGGAGTTGCTATATATAGTTAGGGGGTGCAGACCCCCCACCTGGGTGGGTTTGAATTACTGTGCTTTGTGCGACGGTCCAAATACTGGGCAACTTGTTATTTTCCCTGGGAAAGTAATTCATTG
Source organism: Protopterus annectens (assembly GCF_019279795.1). Taxonomy (NCBI): domain Eukaryota; kingdom Metazoa; phylum Chordata; order Ceratodontiformes; family Protopteridae; genus Protopterus; species Protopterus annectens. The sequence goes on from NC_056728.1 coordinate 271,502,775, forward strand.
AACTGAACCTTCACAGAAGTGAGTGTTTGTTGTATATGGTTTGATGAACAAAGGTTTGCGGGAATGAACCTTCGATAAACTGATATAAACCCCTATAAATATACAAGGTATGATATAAGGATACCCGTGATTAGATTTACCAAAATATGTTGCACTAAATTTCTTGGGATTTAACTTGGCTTTATTGCATATGGACCAATCAAATATGCTGTCAACATACTTTTGCAGAAAACTGAGGTCATCTGTGCTCCTTACCACTGTTTCAGTCTTAATGTAATCTGCATATTTACATATCTACACATCCTTAGAGACAGGAATGGTGAATATAGACTACACAGAAAAGCCCCTACTACAGAACCCTGTGGCACTCCAATATTCACAGTTACTTCCTGTGAATATTCACCGTTACTTCCTGTGAATATTCACCTTTAATTCTAATCCTGTAGCTTCTACTGCAACCTACATTGTGATAAAGTTATTAAAGTTCAACTCAAGAATTTACCTACAATGCACAGAATCAATGGTGATAGATGGATCAAAATAAATAACAGCTGGAAAATTATATATATATTATCCACAGCATAGGGGTAAAACTCAATATGTTTACTTTGGCACAATCTTCCAGTAATAAAAGCCATACTGCGTTACATCAAACTGACCAGTATTAACAAGCAATTGAGATAAAATGACTCCTTATTGAAATGTCAGCACTAGAAATACTGGGTGTTGACACACAAAAAAAATACTGAAAATGCAGAAGAGCGAATCTCAAAGATTGATCTCTTTTAATCTTCTTTTTCTGCAAGGGGAAAAATCCCCCTGCACAGCACCTGAACTTACATGTAACAACTCTGATATTGTCATACCTCAAAGAAAGGAAATATCGTGAGAAATGTCCATCTCAGACTTGGTATATGTAAGTCTGTTTTTTCGGCCATTCAGTCTCTGTTTCAGGAATCCCACTAATAAGTCTTAACATTTGAAATGGTTACTGATAAAACAGTTCTCTCATACACTTTCCCAATAATATTCATCAGACTGATTGCCAAAAGTTTGCAGCAGTGTTTTGTTTACTACCTTTAGTAACTGGTACAACTACTGCTTGTTTCCAGATGTCAGGCACATAACCACTGACTACCATATGTCCTGGAAAAGGTAGGCTAGACACCTCATCACTTTTGACAGTGTTCTGCAAAGGAAATACCCTATTACAGTCATCTAGACCTATGGCAGCAATCATTTTCATTTTACAGCCTTAACTGTCCTCTCAACTGTATACATTGAAATACTTGAACAGAAGCAGTGTTTATATTTTATTACCTTGCCAACACTATCATTTAGTGTTAAAAATAGTCAAAATGCATTTTATCACTATGCTAACATGATCCACCATCAGTCATTTTCAAAAAGTTGAATACAGCAAGAATATTTTCCTTTGAACTGGAGAACATGTTTAAAAATGTATAGTTATCCCTTGCATGATAATTTCTTTTCATAGTGTGCTCTTTGACTTCTAACAAGATTTTCTCAAAATTCATACTGTTCTCTTCAAGTTTTGCTTGTACTCGGGTGTAGGTACCTTTTTACTCAATCAGTAGAGTTGCTTTTATCAAAATACTTCTGAGGAGAATATGTCCATCAGGGGAAATAATTTTTTTTTTTGTCATCTCTTTTTATCATAAGTGGACTGTTTTTATTAAAAAAAATCCTTAAATTTGTAAAATACCCTCAATTTTTCTGAGATGCATTTTCCACTCATTAATACTTCCCCACCTCCAACGGCTTATCTCATTTTCTACCTCAGGGTAATCACCCTGATATAACTTCCTTGGTGGCCAATTACACTGTAGCATGACTTTCATTAATGTGTTTTAACTTTCTATTCTACACCACTGTGGTCAGAATGATCAGTACATGTGACCACATAACATGTAATAGCCACTTCTGGGTTTCTAAACATTACATCTAGCTTGTTCATCCCACGAGTAGGTTTACTAACAACTGATTTGCAACCTAATAAAGAACACATCTCTACCAGTCTCGTACACTACCATATGTCTCCATAGAATCCCAATTTATAAATGATGTATTAAGGTCACCATCAGTAAGTAGATAAGCAAGGCAGCTATTATGCAAATTTTTGTACCTAGCCGAATATGAAGACATCATTTCATTGCAAAACTTACTATATGTTCCAACAGATGTAATTTTTTCCTTAATATATACTGACACCTCTGTCCATCCTATTACTTCTGCATTTTATGATACTCCTTGTAACCTCGGAATTCAATTGGTGTGTTGTTATACTATGTTTCAGTAACAGAGATGACATCATCAGCACCAGATTCTAACAGGGTTTCAAATCTACATTTTATTTAGACTCATTACATTTTATTTAGACTCATAACATTAAGCAATCAGCAAGTAATGTATCTTTTCTGACTGAGTGACTCATTTGTTATAATCCACGAGTTGATCTTTCTAAAAACAAAATAAACAAACACTGAATTAGTCAGGCGACTACCTAAAATCTTACCGCCACTACTTGATGGTCCTCCCTTGCACCATGCATACATGTTATATGTGTTCATCAAATTCTCCCACAAAAGTACACCCTGAATGCCCTTCATAGGTTCATAGGTTGGTACTAGGCTATCAGCCCTAGGGCCTATACAAGCCTAGCCATAACAATTCCCTGGCTATTTCTTCCCACATTTACTTTCCTGGACCCCTGTCTAGCAGGGCGACTGACGTGATTCCTGGGGTGAATTTCCTTTCTCCCATCCAATCGTCAAGGTTCCTCTTGAAGAGGTCCAAAGAGGCACTCTGCTTGACATGTATGGGCAATCTATTCCAGAGTCTGGGGAGTCTCTGGGTCAGGAACCTATCCCTCCAACATGTTTTGCTTATTGTGATGACAAGGTTTAGATCCCTGGAGCGTGTAGCTCTGAGGGATTGGGATTTCTTTAAGTGTAGCATGTCCAACAGCTCTGGGTTTGACATGGCCTTGTATGTTAAGCAGAGATCGCCTCTGAGTAGACAATATGCGACAGAGTATAGCTGGAGTTTTTTAAGGCGGTCAGCGTAGGGCATCTGCTTTAGGCCTGTGATTCTTTTAGTGAGGTATTGCTGAGGCCTTTCCAGTTGTTGCGGATGTCTTGAGAGGTACATACCAAATGGGGCGTTGTATTCTATAATGGGTCTAATGAGGGCTGAGTACAGTGGGACAATGACCTCTTTTTTCTGGATGAAAAGCCCTTCATGATGAGGTGTGCCACATAGAAGGATTTCCTGACTGTTGTGGCAATGTGGTTATCGAAGGTGAGACCACTGTCCACCTGTGTCCCTAAGTCTCTTATCACACTTTCTGTGTTTAGTGTACTGCCACCTATATGGTAATTCATGGATATATGTTTTTTCCCAAAGGGGATAACAATACATTTCTTGGCATTGAGCTTGAGCCCATGGCTCTGGCACCAAGCATCTGTTTCTGTAAGGCCCTTTAGTAGAGTATCCACATCATTTGGGTATTCAATAATGGCTCCCAGTTTGCAGTCATCTGCAAACTTTGTTAGCCAGAGTCCCTTAGTGTTGACCTCTACTTCAGAGAAGTAGATGCCAAACAAGAGCGGCCCCAGGACTGAACCCTGAGATACTCCACTTGTCACTTGTCTGGAGCTGGATTTGGAGTCGGCTACTTTTACAGTGTGGGTTCTATCAGTAAGCCATTTAGCAACCCATTGGGTGACATAGGGATTAATGCCCAACTTAGTAAGTTTATCTATGATTCCAGAGTGGGGGATGGTGTCAAAGGCCTTGGCACCTTACCCTTGTCCATGGCTCTGGAGACTGATTCAAAGAAGTCAATCAGGTTCAGGAGACAAGATCGGCCCTTCACAAACCCAAACTGGGTGGGGTCCAGTGTTTGAAGGTTACCAATGTCTTTGTTTATAAGTTCCATGATAACACGCTCCATGGCCTTGCAGATAAGGCTTGTCGGACTGATGGGACGGTAGTTTCCGGGATCCAAGGTGGATCCCCCCTTGTGGATTGGGATAACTGTAGCTCTGCGCCACTCAGTGGGCATGAAACCTGAGGTGAGGCTATGATTAAACATGACACTTAGGTGAGGTGCCAGTTCATATTGTAGTTCATGTAGTACACAGCCCGGGATGTCATCTGGTCCCATGGATGCTGTATTCTTGGCTTTAGAGAGTGCGTTTTGTACCTGTGTGGCCGTTATTACTGGAATTTGGCAATCTTCCGGTATTGAGATGGGCCATTTAGGGGGTGAGAGTGGGGTGAAGTTGGCACTGAATCGATCTGCCAGGATATTGGCAATATCCTTGGGATCAGTATATTTAATGCCATTCTGTTTTAGCTCAGAGCAGATCTGAGCATTGCCATTTAGATTCTTGACATAATTATAGAATGCTTTGTGGTTGTCTTTGGAATGTTTGGCAATTTTATTTTCGTAACTAGCTTTGGAGGATTTTATGAGGCATCTCAGTTTCTTACTGAGGCTAGTAAGGGAGTTTTTTGCATCCTGGGATTTTCCTCTTTTCTGCAAAAGTTTCTTCCTTTTGTTGTAAAGTTTGTTTATGGCAGGGGACCACCAGATTGGCTTCCTTTTTTTGGATGAGAGCATTTTGGTTCTATTTGGGATGGCACGATTCATGCATGAGTGGATGTGCTCGTACAGTGCCATAGTGTAGGATTCAGCAGTTGAACTTTCAGTTCCCGTCTGCATGGGTGTCATGATGTTTGTCACTTCTGACTTGAGTAGCATGAACTTGGCTTTGGAGAAGTTTTTTTATGGTGGTTTCTTTACTGGGGGGGGGGTGGGATGTGGATGTTAAGGGTGATTAGCTTATGGTCAGACCTGACTAACGAGGGGGTGACCATAGGTATGGAGCATTGATTTCCCATGTTGGTAATGACCAGGTCTAGGATATTGGAGCCCCTGGTGGGACTATGAATTAGTTGATCCAGGGCATTGGAATTTATGAATTCCAAGAACCGTTGCGCAAAGGTGTTGGGACATGAGTAGTTTTCCCAGTTAATGGCAGGGTAGTTAAAATCACCCAGTATTAGGGTGTTTGGTTCTATCTTAATATTTTCCAGCATGTTTAGAAAGGTGTAGTGAGAATCTTGGGGTATGGTGGGGGATCTGTAGCAAGCTACAATTTGGATTGCAGTCTTACCTAGTGTTAGTTGCACTTGGAGAATTTCAGAAACATTGTGTTGGCCAACTAGCCTGGTGGTGTGAATATCCTTGGTGAATATGGACAGTCCTCCACCTTTAGTGTTTCGGTCCTGGTTTGGTGGCCGGAAAGTGTGGTAAGAGTTGTAGCCTGGTATTGCAGGGGTGCTCTCTGGAGCCTTGAACCAGGTCTCAGTTACTGCACAGATATCGATGTTCTCCATTTTTAGGAGTGCCTTGAGAGAGTGCATTTTGAGGTTTAGACTTCTAGCATTGAGTCGCATTACCTTCAGATTTTGCATGCTTGTACTTGTTATGGTGGTGGTTTTGTCCTTTGAAGTTTGCCTAAAAAAGGCACTATAGGGGTGGCAAGAGCCTTAGCCAGTAACCTGAATCCCAGGGGCGACAGGTGCAGACCATCTCTGGCAAAGCATCGTGGTCTGTCAATCATGTCATCCCAGGCAGACAGATACTGGATCCCCTTTGAACGACACCATAAGCTCAGCCAACTGTTGAAGTCAATCATTTTATCCTTATATTGTGGTATCATTCTGGGCGAAGGCAGGATGCTACTCAGGGCTAGGGTCATACCTGCCTGGGCCACATGATCCGAGAGATCTTCCATGTCTTTTTTCATGTAGTCCAGGGAGGTACGTCTCAAGTCATTCACTCCAACATGGACAATGACAGAGTTATATTTGTACTTGTTGTGGAGTGACTTGAGTGCATGCATTATGTGACGGATCCTGGCACCCGACAGGCAGCTGACTGTAATTTTCTCCTTATTCAACCTGATGAGAGGGACATCAGTGTGCTGGACTATAGAGTCACCTATGACTAAAGTGTTAGGTACATTGTCTTGCCTTAGGGGCTGTTGCTGGGTGGCACACTGGTGCTGTGAAGTATGTGACACATTGGTTGTGATTGGTGTTTGTTTGCGTTTCAGCTTCAGAGGTCTTTGTTGCTTGGGCAGGTTACAGTTAAGGGCCTCTGCATATGTGGATTTAGTGTTGCTATATGTGGGTGTTGGTGGTGCGGGTTTAGAAGGGCTATGTGTTGCTTGAGGTGTAGTGTGGGTGTTAACCTTCTCCTCTTGACTGTTTAGCACAATCTTGGGTGGAGAGAGCTTTGCTTCCATTTTGGCTATCTAAGTGCATCTCTCACAGGTTGTAGTGTTGGGTGGTAGGAGGAGAGGGTTATCTGTGTACATGAGGCAATTGCTGCATTGCCCCAGTATGCCCAGATTCACCAGGTGGACAGGAGAAATCACCGGAAGCTGACCCTTGGACATGCCTGGTTTGGGGCTTTTTTTCTTTGTAAAGTATAGGAGCTGTTTCCTTAGCAAGGTACTTTGCAATTATAGGCTGTTTAGTGCCTACTATTAATTTCTCCTTGTTAACAAGGAGAGTTCAGTGTTTGTATGAGTTTAAGGCTTCCTAGTGCTTTCCAGCAGGTATTAGAGAAAGTGCTAGTCACAGGGATGCTTAAAGGTAAGATTGAAAAGAATGCACTCTGCAGTCTGCACTAGAGAAGTTAGATGTGAAAGTAGGTAACTTGAGTTTTACCTGTTTAAAAAGTTAAGGTTTAGTGGAGAGTTACTATTTTTAAAACAGCAAGATGGACTGAAAGTGCCTTCATCAAACAGTGCTGTCTCAATGCAATTGTTCAGTATCAGAGCTATATCAAATGAAGAGAAACTGACACAGGGAATAACAGCAGTGAAAAATTACATCAAATCCTTTTCCCCTGCTAGACTTCATTAATCTTTCAATTGTAAATTTCCAGTGATCTACAGACATTATCCTTATATCATTAATTCCACATACTACAATCATGCAAAAAAGAAGTTATGTACTTACCATAACGTTCCTTGTTGTCTATCTTCATTTATCCTTAACAGATGGGCCTGACTTGGCCATTACTGAAGCTCACGCCAGCCAAAAACTCTCGAGCTTCACCTATGCCCACAATCCCTCTCACAATTAGCTCAGATCAAGTTTGCAGAAAAGTGTATGAACATGTACATATATCTATATATTAGAAAGACAGCCCAAATTGAAGCCATATCTACCGTGCTTGAAAAATCAAAATAATTCAAGGATATATAATCCATTCCACCAAAAGCATCTATAAAGGTTGGGATGGAGGAAGGGGAGTCGAGGATAAATGAAGATAGACAACACAGATGGAACATTATGGTAAGTACATAACTTACATATCTGAAGTTGGCGATCTTCATTTTATTCTTGACAGATGAGTCCCCAGCCACCGAAAATCTTGTGTGCAGTCACGGAAGGATATTCCTGAGCACCATTGAACCAAAGGATGCTCTTCCCCTAGAGGCCAAGTCCAATTTCTAATGAGTAATAAACGTATAGGGGGAAGCGCAAGTAGCTGCTGCACACATATCATCCATCAAAGCACTAGACTGGAAAGCTGCCGAGGTGGTTATAGATCTTGTAGAAGGTTAATTTATTCTTATCATAAATAAATGAAATGCAGTCTTTCAGACATTTAACCACAGTTACCTTACTGCCTGGCTTACCAAACTTTGCAATGGAAAAGGAAACAAATAGTTGGCTTGATTTTCAAATGTCTCCTGTTCTGTGAAGATACAAACAATTGTCTACGAATTTCCAGTAAATGTAATGAATATTCACCTTTGTTGGAAAAGTTTAGAATGAAAACCGGTAAATTAATGGTTTGATTGATGTTGGACTCAGAGACTACCTTGGGTAGAGAAGAGGGGTTTGTTCATAAAGAAACTCTATCCTTGTGGAAAATCAGATAAGGAGGTTCAGACAAGGCCTGGATCTCTGATATCCTTCTGGCAGAGATTATGGCTACCAAAAACAGTGTCTTCTAAGACAAAACTTCAGATCACATTCCGCACAGGGCTCAAAGCGAGAATGTATACTGGTCTGCAACACTAAGTTCAGATTTCAAGGAGGCGTCAGATCTTTGAAAGGGGGTTTCAACAAAAGCGTGCCTCTTAAGAATGATTTACAAAGTCTACGACAGGATAATGAACGTTCTTCCAAACCATCGCGGAAATTAGAAACTGCAGCTAATTGAAATCTGATGGTGGAAGGGGAATCTCCAGCATGGAAAAGAGAAGCTAAAAAGTCTAAAATATGCTCTATAGGAGCAGAAAAGGGATTAATATGTTTTTCATGGGCCCAAATTGTAAATCTCTTCCATTTACTAGGAGTACAAATTACAAGCGGAAGGTTAATGAGCTGACAAGATAATGTGGTGTACTAGGGAGGAAATATTAGGATGCCTGGCAACTAATGGAATTGGAGGATCCACTCTGTCAGCTTGAGGTTCAAAATGTCTGAGTGTACAAGTTTGTCTGGATGAGATAGAAGTTCTAGAACCAGGTCCAGAATCCAAGGTTGTTGAATCAGATAAGGCCAAAGGAAGGGTGGACCAAATCTGCCAAGGCCAAAAGGGGGCAATGAGGATTACTGTGCTTTTCACCCTGAGAACTTTCTGTAAGAATTTTGGAATTAGAATTTTGGAATTAGAGGTACTGGAGGAAAGCATACAGGAGACTGCAGGGCCAACTGTGGAGAACAGCATCTCTGGGTGACTTCCCCACAGGTAATCAGGGTAAAGTAATTGCTGCACTTGTTGTTTGGGGGGAAGTAAACAGGTCACAGCAAAGTTGACCCCATTGATGGAAGATCATTTTCACCACTGCTGGATTGAGAGACCACTTGTGAGGCTGAAGGGTACATCTGCTTAGCTTGTCTGCAATCACATTGGAACTCCCCGGAATGTGTGTTGCTATTTGAAAGGAGTTAGAAGAGATTGCTAAGTGCCACACTCTGAGGGCTTCTTGACAAGGGGGGTAAGACTTGGTTCCGCCCTGCTTGTTGATGTACCAAACTACTGACATATTATCTGTCTGAACTGCAATTGTCCCCTAAGGAAGAGCTGTCTGATTAGCCTGCAATGCTAGAAGCACCACTCTTAGCTCCAGGACACTGATGGGCAAATTGGCCTCTAATGGGGACCAAGTGCCTTTGAGAGTCTTGCCCAGAAAATGCCTCCCCAACCATCAGGGTGGCAACGTGGTCACTATAGCCGTGGGCTCTGGAAGAACAAAGGGGTGACTGCGGAGAATTTGTTTGGAATCCATCCACCAAAAAACCCTCTTGCAATAACTGGTGACCAGAATTTGGTCTGACAAGGGTTGGTTAAGGATAGACCACTGAGAAGCTAGTAGCCATTGAAGAATTCTCATATGAAACCTGGCTAGAGATACTAGAGTTGTTCATGCTGCCATCGACCCAAGAGTTTGCAAAACTAGCCATGCTGGAACCCTCTTTTCTTTGGATTATCTTTGGACTTGTACTACTATTCTTTGAAGTCTCTCTGGAGGAAGGGATGCTATAATTGTCTCCATATTTAGTACAGCCCCTATGAATTCTAAATTTTGCTTTGATGTCAAATGTGATTTTTCGATCTTCACCATAATCCTCAGATGAGCACAGATATTGAGAGTGTAATTTCTGGCTACTACCAACTGATGCCTGGTCGAAGCAGTTATAAGCCAGTCATCCAAGTATGGAAACACCTGGAATCCTTGCAGTCTCAAGTGAGCTGCTACTACTGTCATGCATTTGATGAACACCCTAGGGGGCTGTGGTGAGACCAAAGGGCAGTATGCTGAATTGGTAATGACTGGCTCCCAATCAGAAGCAGAGGAACTTCCTGGAATGTTTGTCCATTTTTGTGTGGTAATACGCATCCTGAAGATCTATTGAGCACACCCAGTTGTTTTTCTTCAGAAAGAGAAGAATTGACTGTACTGTGACCACTCAGAACTTTGTTTTCCAAACTGAACTGTTCAGCATGCTGAGATCCAAAATAGATCTCCAGTCCCCTGTCTTTTTTGGCACTAAAAAGAATCTTGAGTAGGTTCCAGATCCTTTCTGGTCTGGTGGGACTTCTTGGATGACTTCTGTCCAGCAGTTTTTGAATTTCTTGCACTACTGAATCCCTCTGATTGGGTGGAACATCGGGGATTTTTTTGTGTAGAGATGGAGGACGAGGAAAAGGAAACGATATAGCCTCTGGCTACAATCTGTTGCACTCAGGAATCTGTTATGTTCACCCAGGCATTTAGGTGCAAAGGCAAGTGTACTCTACTGCCTCCAGAGGAAGACAATCGGGCCTCCCCTTCAGGAGCGCTGAAAGGGCTTCCCTGGAAAGGAACCCCTGAAGCCCTGGTTTTGCAGACCACCTCTACCACAAGGGCAGCATCTTCCATTTTGGTTCCCCACTCTGCTCCTGGGTGAGCTCCCTCCACATTTATCTTGGAAAGGCATTTGGGATTTTTTGAACCACATTTTTCCACCACTCATCTGTTTCCTAGAAAAGGAACTTTGGGGGGGGGGGTGAAGAAACGTATGCCAATAACAGAAAGGGTCTTTATCATCCTTCTCACACCTGGATGAAGTCTTTTTACTTTTGGGCTAAACAAGTATGTTCCATCAATGGGAGCACTGATGAAGAAAGACTTGAATAGTTCCACAAAGTCAGATAGGCACATCCAGGTACTTTTCCTTATGGCTATGCCTGTACCCACTGCTCTGGAAGTCCCTTCGGCTGTATGTGCAATTAGCCTCATGGATGATTTAAACACAGCCTCCAGGGTAGCTAGCTGGGAAGCCACTTTCTCTTGGAATCCCTTCGCTACAGCTCCCACCAGAGTATCTGACAATTACTTAATGAGATCCCGTTGAAGTCTTGTAAAGTGCGCCAAGAAGTTCAAAGACCTTATAGCTAAGGTCGATGAAGCATACACCCGCTTCCCAAATCTGTCCATAGCCTGAGACTCCCTGTTGTGAGGATGGACAAATGAACTCTCCTCAGCCAGTTTCTTTTTAGTGGCAGCCACCTTAACCATGGCATCCACAGCTAACTCCCTGGCCCAGAACTGTTTATCTTCAGGGCCAGTTAATATTTTGTCAGATCTCTTGGGGATGTATTCAATGGTGTCTGGAGTCTTCCACACCACTGTGAAATAAACTGAATGAGTTCATCAGTGGGTGGGGTCACCCAAAAGGTAGATAGGTGGGTATCGAAAGCTTGCAGGTAAACAGATTCCTCAGAGAAAGGGTTTGGGGACTTCCAGCCACCCCTTTGTTTTAAAATTTCTAGGATGTTTCCAGAGGTGACATCTTCAGGTGATGGCCATGGGGACCCTTCTCCTCATCAAAAGCTGTGTCCTCGATGACTAATTCCTGGAGGGAATCTAAGTGCTTCTTGTGCTTTTTTCTGAGGGACCTCCTCAAGGGAATACTCTGGGGAGGTGTCATAAGATGACAGAAAGTACAGTTGTGTACACTTACCATAAATGTAGATGTTCGAGTGTATTCACTGTTGCAGTAATTACATTTGGGTTATCTGCTTGCAGGTAGCCCTCAGTCGGCCTGATTAACAAAGTCTTAGGTCCTACATCAGTTGCTGTCCCTTCTTCCATGACGTCAGGGGTATAAAACATGCAGCCAACGCCATTACATCAGTTTTTCTTGCCCCAGAAGTCAGGTGCCCCCCCCTAATGGGAAGCAATTAAATATAAAAGTACAAGGATATACCTCCAACAAAAAAGCAAATACACCAAAAAGGCTTTTAAGCATAGTAAAGGAAAGTAGAGGTATAACCAAAAGAAGTTAGGGGGCTGGAGGGTGGGTAACCAGGACTGCAACAGTGAATACACTCGAACATCTACATTTATGGTAAGTGTACAAAACTGTACTATGTTCTTCGTGTTTCACTGTTGCAGTCATTACATTTGGGTAGATTCCCAAAGCTATGGTTGGGAGGAGGAATTTTAGATAGCATTAGGGCCAACTATAAGGCCCTGCAAGACTGCAGTGGCAAAGCCAGCTCTGGATTTAGAGAAAATTGGCAAATTATAATGCTTGGTGAAAATATGTACAGAACTCCAGGTAGCTGCTTCTAGGATGTCCCTGGTAGGGATGCCTCTGAGAAAGGCTGTAGAGGTAGATGCAGCCCTGGTGGAGTGAGGTCTGATCCCCTGGGAGATAGGTTTTCCATGGTGCTAATAGCAGAAATGAATGCAATGGCTTATCCATTTAGAAATGGTTTGCTTTGATATAGCCTTCCCCCTCTGCCCCTGCAGCAAATGCCACCAATAGTTGTTCAGATTTCCTTTGAAGTTTAGTCTTGTCCAAGTAGAATCTAAGTTGTCTGTGCACATCTACGGAATGCAGTATCCGTTCCCCTTTATTCTGTGGATTGGGAAAGAAGGTTGGCAAATGAATAGACTGATTAAGAGCCACACTGGATACCACCTTGGGCATAAAGGATGGATTGGTTCCGAGGGACACCCTGTCCGCATGAAAGATGATGAAAGGCTCCACTGCCATAAGGGCCTGTAATTCAGATACCCTTCTAGCTGAAGTGATTGCTAAAAGGAAAGTTGTTTTCCAGGAAAGAAATTTTAAGTCTGTAGTAGCAGCTGGCTCAAAAGGAGGTAGAGTGAGTTTCTCCAAGACAAAGTTAAGGTCCCAGGCTGGGGTTGGAGCTCTCCTGGGTGGTCTCAAATTTTTGGCCCCTCTGAGGAACTGCTTGAGCAGTGGATGAGAGAAGAGGGGAAGTTCTGTGTTATAATGAGCTGAAATGGCTGAGGCATGGATTTTAATGGAGGAAAAAGACATGCCCTTGTGAAGCATCTCAGTTAAGTATTGTAAAATCTGATGTAAATTGGGTGCTGCTGTGCTCATCCCTCGAGACTGGTTCCAGGCACAGAATCTTTTCCATTTTTCAGCATAAGATTTTCTAGTATTAGGCCTCCTTGCCTCCAAAATGATATCCATCACAGGTTTGCTGAGGGATGGTAAAGGAGAGATTAAGTAATTAGCCAGGCTGCAAGGTTCAGTGTTAGAAGCTGAAGGTGCAGAATCTGGTTCTCCTGCTGAGATAGCAGGGAAGGAGTCTGAGGCAGATGCCATGGAGATAACCATGACACACTGCACAGGAGGGGGTACCAGTGTTGGCGCGGCCAGTCTGGAGCAATCAAAATCATCCTTCGTTTGTCCTGTTTGATTTTTAGTAGTACTTTGGAGAGGAGAGGTGGGGGGGGGCATAGACTGATAGGTTTTCCCAGCTGAAGGACAGAGCATCCACTTTCCAGGCTTGTTTGTGGGAAGTCCTTGCGCAAAATTTGTCCAATTGGTAGTACTGGGGAGAGGCAAACAGGTCTATATCTGGGCTCCCCCATTTGCTTGTCAACATGTTGAAAATCCTTGATTCTAGTTTCCACTCGTGTGGGTCCATGAGGTTTCTGCTTAGTCCGTCTGCCAGTGTATTTAATTTTCCTGGCAGGAATTGAGCTTGTAGGTGCACTTGGTAGCTCAAGGCTGTGGTCCACAATGCCATGGCTAATCTGCAGAGGGGGTAAGAATGTGTATCCCCCTGCTTGTTTATGTACCACATAACAGTGGTGTTGTCCCTGTCTTTACCATTAGTTGTCCTGGAAGAATGTGGTCCTTGAAAACTGTCAGAGTATTCTGTACAGCTAACATTTCTTTTTGATTGATATGCAGGTGCATTTGACTTGGGTTCCATTTGCCCTGAATGCACTTCCCTGCCAGGTGAGCCCCCCATGCAAAGTCTGATGCATCTGTTGTTAGGGTATGGGTGGCAGGGGGTGGTGTGAAAGGTAGTCCCTCGTTTTGGTGGCAGGCCTCTGCCCACCAAAGGAACTCTAGGTGTAGGCAAGGTATAATAGGAATAATTGTTTCTAGGTCTTGAGAATGTTGACACCATAGGCTTTTTATATACCACTGTAGTTTCCTCATATGCAGTCTTCCATATGGAATTAGAAGAATGCAGGAGGCCATGAACCCAAGGCTTGCAGTATTTGTCTTGCAGATAGCAGGTTTTTTGTGGCCACTTGTTTGAAGTAGGTTGTCAAATTAATTTGTTTCTCTGGCGTGAGGTAAGCCATCTGGGAAGTTGTATTCAAGCTTGCTCCCAGGAATATAATTTGTTGACAGGGAATATAATTTGTTGACAGGGTATCAGGTGTGATTTCTTTTCATTTATGGTGTACCCCAGACAAGTTAGAACCCTTTTTACAAAGGCCAGATAATTCAAGAGTATGCCCTGGCTTTCTGCCTGAATTAGACAATCGTCCAGGTATGGGTATATTTGAATATTTCTTTGCCTGCAAAATGCAATAACTGGAGCTAGGTACTTTGTGAATACCCTGGGCACAGTAGATAAGTCAAAGGGCAGTGCAAAGAATTGATAGTGCGTGTAGCCTGCTTTGAAGCGTAGGTATCTTCTGCAAAATTCCCTGATTGGGATTTGCAGGTATGCATCTTTTAAATCTAGTGTTGCCAACCAGGCATCTTTGCCTAGCATAGGAAGTAATTGGTGAAGAGTCAGCATCTTGAATTTTGGAATCTCCAAAAAGGTGTTTAGAGTAGACAGGTCCAGGATAGGACACCATGAATTGTCTTTTCTGGGTACCAGGAAAAGTCTCTAGTAGAAACCTTGTCCCTTTTCCTCTTCTGGTACCAGATGAATAGCCCCCATGCTTAAGAGAGAAAGTACTTGTTTTTGGGCCTCTGCCCACTGATTTGGGGGAAGGTCCGGCCACCCACTTGGTATTGGCAATGTGCGGAAGTGAAATCTGTATCCCTGGGACACTATATTTAAAACCCATCTGTCCTGGGTAATGAGTTCCCAGTTCTTTGCATGAAGAGCAATCTTTCCCCCCAAAGGGGCAGTCAGTTGATAAGTGCTTGGAAAATTTAAAAGGAAGTAACTGAGACAGTTTACCATAGGGGGGAGTCTTATTATTACCAGATTTGGAAGTGGAGACCCCCCCCACTGCTTAGTTCCGTGTGTCCCCTGGGATTGAAACCTGGGGTTTTTGCTGTGCCTGGGTTTGGCTTGAGAAGACCTATAAGGGGCTGGAAAGGACCGATTCTTAGAGGGCTAGTGCCTACTATAATCTAGGAGGCTGAACTTGTAAAACATTTTAATAGTTTGCATAGATTTAGCTTTATCTTCCAACTTTTTAAGAACTTCTTCAGCCTTGTTGCCAAACAGGCGGTCCTGATTTAAAGGGGCATCCAACAATTTAGCTTGAACATGATCAAGCAAAGATTCCTCCTTAAGCCAAGCATGCATTCTGAGCACAGACCCTGTAACAGCAGCCCTGCAAGAGGCCTGTAATGAATCAAAGCCACACTGCAAAGTATGTTTTCCAACTAGTTCAGCAGAATGCATTAAATCCTGTAATTCTTTATTTTCCACACAGTCAGGAATCAACATAATTTTCTGTTTAAGCAGTCCAATAACATGTTGCTGATACTTTAGCATATGAAACTGGCAGTTTAAAGCCCTAATGGCCAAGGTTGCAGAAGTGTAAACTTTCTTACCCCATCTATCCAGCGCCCTGGAGTCTCTATCAGAGGGGGTAGGATTTTGAGCAGTAGAAGCCTTAATGCTCTTGGGCCCCTGTGAAATAGTCTCTGGATCTGCAATAGGATTTTTGAAAAGGAACTTGTGGGAATCAGGGACCTTGTAGCATCTGTCAAGTTTTCTGCGAGCAGGAGGCAGGGAATCAGGGGCCAAACTAGATTCCGAAAAAGCATCATGAACAACGTCCAGTACAGCAGGAATAGTTAAAGGCCTACGCTGAGGTAGGAGAAGGAAATCCCTAAGCCTCTTTTTTGAATCAGAAAAATCCTGGCTTTCCCAGTGGAAATGCTCCCTTAGAATATGTAAGGTTTCCCCAAAAGAAAAATCCTCAGGAGGAGAAGCAGAGGGAATGGAGTCCTCTGCATCAGAATCTTCATAAGTAGATAAGGGCAAATCCAGATCATCAGAAGAATCAGAAAAAACAGAATCCTGATCAGAAGATTCATAATCAACTTCAGTCCTAGGCCTCTTAGAAGGGGGGAGGTTGGCTACCCCTGATTACAGTTATTAGATCTTCAGCCATTCTTATTTGTTTTTTAGTCCTAGAGGCCTGGGCGTCGGTTATTTAGACATGGATCGAGATTTAGGCCCAAGTAAAGAAGGAGGCGTCAATTTAATATGCAAGTCTGTAGGCCTGAATACACCCTCAGAAGCCTGTGACTGCACAGCAGCACCAGACCCATCCAAGGTAGAGACATCCGCGGTTTCCATAGGTGAAGCATCTCGCGGCATACCGTACTCCGAATGGGTCTCAGTAGAGGCCTGCGAATCCGAAGCAGCAGGTATCAGGGGCTGCGAAAGCACCTCACCGAGTACCGGCAAACTGGCGACTGGCTTAGGAGAAGCGTCGTCGGCAGTTTTGGACCTCGGCGGCCTGTCTCTGTCTTTGCATTTTTTCAGAATCCCAGTAGTTGGATGGCTAACCAACGACACTTCTGGATAATTAAACCGAGAACAGAAATATTTAGAGGTGAAAATATACAGACGACGGATAGCGCACTGATTAAGTAAAGCAGAAAACCGACAGCAAGGTACGTCGTGGTCAGGGCCTAGGCAAGGAATACAGTACGAATGAAAATCTTTAGGAGGTATTTGCTTTCCACAAGTAATGCAATTATTAACTTTTACTAACATCAGTAATGAGCAAGAAAAAGTTTCCCCAACGGGGTACTTAGCTTTAGTTGAAGACTTCGGTTCTGAAACTCGAAAACGAAAATTTCAGGAGTCGACCGACCGGCACTTGCGAACTGCTTCTGCTTCGGGCACTGATGGCAAGAAAGACTGATGTAATGGTGTCTGCTGCATATTTTATACCCCTGACAACCTGACGTCATGGAAGAATGGACAGCAACCGACGCAGGACCCAAGACTTGTTAATCAGGCCAACTGAGGGCTACCTGCAAGCAGATAACCCAAATGTAATGACTGCAACAGTGAAACATGAAGAACATCCAGAGTCTGGAGAAACCTGAGACTTCAGTACCTGTTGCCCCAGTGGAGAGGCAGATGGAATAATAGAGCTAGAGGAGGGTAACTGTTCCAAGCGGGAAGGCACCAACTGAGTCACCATAAGTGAGAGGGCCCTTTCCACTGCCTCAAAGGCTGGCTCCACCGAAGAGGGAAGGGAGCCCAGAACTGAGATAAACTGCCTCAAGACTGGGGTCACACTCTGCTCCGACTAACCGACTCTCGAGACAGAAGCTGGCACTGAACTAACTTGAGCCGAAGCCCCAAGGAGCAGGGAAGGCTCAGAAAAAACTGTAATTGAGTCCTGCCCCCCAGAACCAACAGAGCAGCTATGGATCCCAGAGGTCTCTGGTTCTGAAGCCTGTGAGGAGCTCAGGGGGATCGCTGGTTCCAAAGATGTGAAGATCTCGGAAACTGGCACAGCTGGTGCCAGGAAATCTGGAACAGATGACTAAGACCTCAGAGGAGGTTAAAGGAGGAGTGGTTAACAGAGTAAAAGAAGGTGTGGTTCCAAGACCTGAAGGGGTTGGAACCAAAAGGAGGTCTGAAAGTCCTCTAGCCTGCAAAATTTTATTCACCAGTCTCTCCACATAGAGTTCAGAAGGACTTTTGGTAGAGCATACAGATGAAGTTGAAGGAGACTTAGGCCTCTGCAGAAAAAACTTCTGGAAGTTCTCCAGTGAAAGGATCTATTGAAGGTGAATAAGATGTTCTTGGAAAAATCTTTTTTGTCATGGTAGGTGAAGCAAAAATGTTTCCTGCTTCGGGGCCTTCGATGTTGAAAGACTTGAGACAGCAATATGTGCTGGAGTAATTGTCGACCTGGTGGTTTACAGCTAGAGGCCTCCGGTTCCAAAGATAACTTTGGAACTGAGGGTTTCAATTTCTTAGGCCTCGGAACCAATGGAGAAGTTGGAAACAAGACACTCCTCTTTTTTATTTTGTCCACTGAAGATGACGAAGGGGAGAAAACTTCAGTTTTTGCTTTATCCGCAGTGGATAAGGCTTCACTAAAGGCTGAGGGAATCAAGCCTTTCAAAATAAGTTTATTGCGTCTTTCAAAATGACTGAACCCATGATATATACTGCAGTCCTCTTGCAAATGAATGGGACCCAAGCAATATACGCAAAGAGACACACTTCTGGCATTTTTTAAAGCCAGAAGGGGGCCTTACCTTTCTCAGCCATTTCAACAAAAACAATTACGGCTGGAAGACACTCACTCACAATCACACACAAAGTTTAAGATACTGGGAGAGTGGAAAGCAAGTTTTTTTTTTTTTGCAACAGAAAGAAAGCTTATGAGAAAGAGGGAGGGGGAGCTATCAATGATGATAGTTAAGGAAAATATACTAATGTGTAAGGGGAAAGAATATCAACAATGATATTTTAAAGTTACACTGTGCAAGAAAAAATATTAAAGTACAAGGAAGCGATTAAGTAGAAAGAGAAATAAAGGAAAAAATTTACCTAAACCCACTAAAACTAGAGAGCACGAGCAAGACACAATATTTCAGAAAAGCAGTAATTGTTCAACAGGGATTGTGGGTAGAGGTGAAGCTCGAGAGTTTTTGGCTGGTGTTGGTGTGAGCTGTAGTAATGGCCTAGTCGGTTCCGATATCAGAACCAGACCCATCTGTCAATGATAAAATAAAGATTGACAATATCAGATCATGTTTTTTTCCACCTTGAAAAGATTTTTTAATGAAGTTTTGCACACATCCACAAGTTTACACCCTGGGAGACTACTCATGGTAACTAACTCACCCTAGTTATTTCTTGGTATAATATTTTAATGCCTTCCAACTGAGTCACCAAATTAAGAGTAGGCTATCCTTTTGCTGCTTTAAGTAACGCCTCTGACAACTAGTAACATGCAGAGGCTCACTACAATGTTCCATAGTCTAAGGTTTCTCAAAAGTTCCTATAACAACATTTTCTAACATGTGACCCCTTTTCTGTCATTAAATTGTATAGTATACCTACATCTTCCACCTCAATATCCTCCAGCTCTTTTAATGCATTTCATTCTTACCGAACCATCAGGAATACTGTTTGAACTTTTATCATGAAGTATGATTTCTTCTTGCTGCTCAGAAAACTGAATACTTCTTTCACTACCTCTTGTAGTATTTTGGAGCACTGTCAGCAATTTCTAAAACAAGCTGTTCTCCACTAACAAAAAGAAGTCGTCTTACCATAACATTCCATCTGTGTTGTCGAGCTCCACTTATCCTTGACTGTGGGTTTGGTCCCATATCTTGAAATCAACTCTGCCATTATTCCAGCTCGCGCCTTCCAAAAACTCTTGAGCTTAGTTTTACCCATAATGCTCTTCTCAGGATTACATCAGATCGAGTTTGCATAAGATAGTGACAGATAGGAAATAACAGACCAGAGACCATATCTGTATTTCTAAAAGGAAATCCAATCTATTGAGATAGATCCGTTCCACCAAGAAACCAGAAAGACAGGGGGGATTGGTGGGTGGGGATGTCAAGGATAAGTGAAGATCAACAACACAGATGGAACATTATGGTAAGACAACTTCTTTACCTTATATTGTCAATCTTCACTTAATCCTTGACTGTAGGACAGAGTCCCCAGCTACCCAAGGCTTGGGAGGGCTCACAGGTTCATAGGTGTGTACTAGGCTAATGGCCCCGGGGCCTTTACAAGCCTAGTCATAGGATTACCCTGGCATACTGTCACTCGACCTTAGTTCTCAGTACCTCTGTCGAGTAAAGCCACTGGCGTTATCCCCGGGTGAATTTTCTGTTTCCCATCCACTCATCAAGATTTCTTTTGAAGAGGGTCAGCAAGGTGCTCTGCTTGACAAGAATGTTCCATAGCATGGGCAGTCTCTGGGTTATGAACCTGTTCCTCCAGCATCTTCTGTTAATTGTGGTAATGAGGTTGAGGTCTCTGGAGTGTGTGGTGTGGAGGGATTGGGATTTCTTTAGATGTAGGATTTAAAACAAAGATGGGTCAGACATGGCCTTGTAATTCAAGCAGAGATTGCCTCTAGGTAGACGATATGAGACAGAGAATAGTTGGATATTTTTGAGTCTGTCCACATAGGACAAGTGTTTAAGGCCTAGGATCCTCTTTGTGAGGTACTTTTGCAGCCTCTCCAGTTGTTGCAAGTGTCTAGGGAGGTACATGCCAAATGGGGCATTGTACTCGATGATTGGCCTAATGAGGGAAAAGTAGAGGGAGACAATGACCTCTTTCTTCCTGGATGCAAAACCCTTAGTAATGAGATGTGCCACATAAAAGGACTTTCTGACCACAGTGGCAATGTGGTGATCAAAAGAGAGGTTGCTGACAACCTGTGTTTTCAGATCTCTTATAACGCCTTCTGTGTTCAGTGGACTACCATCAATGGGGTAATTCATGGGAACCGGGTTTTTCCCAAAGGGGATGACAACACATTTTTTGCCACTGAGCTTAAGGCCATGGTTCTAACACCAGTCGGTGGTCACAGTGAGGCCATTCTGTAGGATGTCAACATCACTTGGGAGTTAATAATAGCTCCCAACTTGCAATCGGCTGCAAACTTTGTCAGCCAGAGTCCCTTCGTGTTGGCCTGGATTTCAGAGAAGTAGATGCCAAACAGGAGAGGACCCAGGACCAAACCCTGTGGGACTCCACTCATGACTATTCGGCAGTCTGACTTGGAGTCAGCTACTTTCACACTGTAGGTTCCATTTGTGAGCCAGTTTGTAACCCACCTAGTGATATAGGTGTTGATGCCAAGCTTAGTGAGTTTTTCTACGATTCCTGAGTGGCGAATGGTATTAAAAGCCTTGGGCAGATCAAGGTAAGCTGTATGAACCACCTTGCCTTCATCCACAGCTCTGGTGACTGACTCAAAGAAGTCAACCAAGTCGAGCAGGCATGATCTACCCTTCACAAAACCAAACTGTGTGGGATCCAGAGTTTGGAGATTCCCTATATCCTTGTTTATTAGGTCCATGATGATGCATTCCATAGCTTTGCATATCAGACTCGTCAGGCTAATAGGGCGATAGTTCCCAGGGTCTGTAGTCGCTCTTCCTTTGGGGAGAGGGATGACTGTAGCAGTGCGCGGTTTGGCAGGGACAAAGCAGGCTGTGATTGAACAGGGCACACAGGTGAGGTGCCAGTTCACTCTGTAGTGCATGTAGAACACAACCAGGGATATTGTCAGGTCCATAGAAGCTGTATTCTTGGCTTTGGACAGTGCTGTTTTAACCTGTGAAGCAGTAATACTGGGTGCCTGGCAATCTACTGGTATTGTGACTGGTCCTTTGAGGGGGAGAGAGGAGTAAAGTTGGCACTGAATCTGTCAGCCAGTATACTGGCAATATCTGTTGGCTCAGTATTGGAGGTACCATTGTGCAGTAGCTCACAGTAAATCGGGGTATTGCCATGGAGATTCTTTGCATAACTATAAAAGGCCTAGTGGTTGTCTTTACTATGCTGCAATTCTGTTTTCATACCTATCTTTAGAGGATTTGATGAGGGGATCTCAACTTTTTGTTGAGGCAGATAAGGGAGTTTTTCCAGCATTGGAACTTCACCTTATTTCGCATCAGTTTCCTCCTTCAGTTGTAGAGTTTGTTTGTGGCAGGGGACCACCAGATTGGCTTCCATTTTTTGGAGGAGAGTGTCTTGGTTCTACTGGGTATGGTGAGATCCATGCAAGTCATGAAGATCATGAAAGTACATTCCTGAATACCACTGAACCAAATGATGCTCGTCCTGTAGAGACCAGATCCAGCTTGTAATGAGTAATAAAGGTATGCAGGGCTGCCCAAGTACAGATATTGCCTATAGGAGCTCTAGCATGAAAAACTGCAAAAGCAGCTATAGCTCTTGTAGAATGTGCCTTTACAGGGCCTGGTAGTTGCACTTTCCTTTTGCTGTTTGAGGGTTATACAATCCTGAAGCCATTTAGCCAGAGTAACCTTACAGACTCTTTTTCTCCTACTATTCTGAGCAAACCAAACAACTGGTCAGATTTTCTGAATTCTTTTGTATTACGAAGGTAAAAACGTAATTGCTTGTGAACATCTCGACATCTAGCAAATGTAGACAACATTCACCTCCATTTGAAAATTTGTGAAAAAGATACGAGAAGCTGTATAATCTGATTGATATTAGTCTCAGAAACTATTTTTGGTAGAAAGGACAGGATAGTTTCCAAGGACACCCTGTCTTTATGGAAGATTAGGTAAGGAGGCTACAGTTCTGATATTCTCCTAGCAGAAGTAAGAGCAATCAAAAATAAGGTTTTCCATGATACATACTTCAAATTGCAATTTGCAGATGGCTCAAAAGGGGAATATATTATGGACTGTAGTACCAGATTCAAGTCCCAAGGTGTGGGAGGATACTTGTATGGAGGTCTGAGCATTAAAGTTCCTTTCAGATAAGCTTTACAAACTTTGTGGGACATTACAGCCATATCATGTAAATCATTATGAAAGCGGGAAATTGCTGCTAGATGTACTTGTACTGTTGAGGAGGAAGATCCCACATCGAAAAGCGATGCTAAGAATTCTAAGACCTTATCTACTGGTGTAGAATATGGGTCATTATTATTCTCTGTAGCCCATTTTGAAAATTTCTGCCACTTACTATTGTATAATCTTCTAGTTGAAGGTTTATGGGAAGCTAGAACAATTCTTTGAACTGGGCAGTGAGACTAGTATGCCTGGCAATCACTGGAACTGGAGGAGTTATGCAGTGACCTTGACATTTTGGAGATTTAGATGAATGAGTCCCTCTGGATGGGACAAGAGGTCTAGAGCTGGGTCCGGGATCCAAGGTTTCCGAACTGGGTGAGGCCAAAAAAAAAGGGAAACCATATCTGTTGAGGCCAGAATGGGGCAATGAAAATTATCCTGTTCTTTGACCTGCTGGCTTTCTTCAGAAACTGGGAAATGAGAGGAAGCGGGGGAAAGGCATACAGCAGACCGGAGGTCCAGTCGTGAAGGAAAGCATCTCTTGGTGACTCTAATGGTGGAGGGAATAGGGTGAAGTAGCTGCTGCACTTGTTCCTCAGGGGGATGCAGAGAGATCACAGCAGGGCTGGCCCATTGGCGGAATATCCTGTTACCAAAGGATTGAGAGACCACTCGTGAGGCATTAGGATTCTCCTGCTTAATTTTTCCACAATCACATTGGAGCTCCACAGAATGTGCATTGCAATTAGAAAGTGGTTGGATGAAGTTGCCCATTACCATTCCCTATTGCTTCTCGACAAAGTGGATAAGACCTGGTTCCCCCATGGTTGTTGACTTACCAAACTGACATATCTGTTTGGATCGCAATCGTTCCCAAGAGGAGGGTTTCCTGGAATGCTTGCAACGCCAAAAGCATTGTCCTCATCTCTAGAACACTGATGTGCAAACTGGCCTCTAACTGGGACCAAGTGCCTTGGACTGTCTTTCCCAGAAAATGCCCCCCACCTCATCTGGGATGCATCCATAGTCACTATGGCTTGGGGTTGAGGAGGGACAAAGGGTCAGTCTGACAAAATTTTGCTGGAATGAAGCCATCAATTTAGGTCATTTTTTTGCATAAACTGATGATCAAAACTTGATGGGACATTGTCTGACTCAGTAGAGACGGCTGTGATGTTAACAGTCATTGTAGGATTCACATGTGAAATCTTGCAAGAGGAACTAAGGTGATGGCAGCTGCCATTGAACTTAGAGTTTGTAACAGTAGTCTCGCAGTCACTTCTTTGCTGCAAATAATCTGTCTGACTTGCAATTTTTATTCTTTGAAATCTTTCTGGGGGAAGAGACGCGATACCAGTGTTTGTGTTTAATACTGCTCCTATGAATTCTAACTGCTGTGTTGGCTCTAGATGGGATTTTTCATAGTTTACCATGATCCCCAGCAAGAAACAAGCTTGAAGAACATAGTTTCTTGCCCACAACAGTAGATGCCTGGTGGGTGCAGTAATGAGCCAGTCATCTAGGTATGGAAAAAGGTGGCATCCTTGCAATCTGAAGTGATCTGTTACCACTGCCATGCATTTGGTGAACACCCTGGGGGCTGTAGTGAGACCAAAGGGCAAGACTCTGAACTGATGACTGGCTCCCAGCCAAAACAGCAGGAATTTCTGGCGTGCTTGTTCATATTTATGTGATAATACGCATCCTGAAGATCTATAGCGCACATCCAATCATCTTTTCCTAAGAACAGAAGTATAGACTGAACCGTGACCATCCAGAATTTGGTTTGTTGTCCTGACTTGTTCAACATACTGAATCCAAAACTGGTCTCCAGTCCCATTTTCTCTGGCACTAAAATTAATCTTGTGTAAACTCTGGATCCTACTTGGTCTTATGGGACTGTCTGGATGACTCCTTTTGTTGAGCAGTTTTTGAATTTCTAAGACTGATGGATCCCTGAGATTGGGTGGAATGTCTGGGATTCTTTTTTGCTGTGAGTTTTTTTGAAAACGGGATATTGAAACCTCTGGTTATAATCCTCTGTACCCAATTGTCCATTTTTATATTTAGCCAGGCAGATAGGTACAGGGATAATCATTCCCCAAATGCTTCCAGAGGATGGCAATTGGGCTTCCATTCAGGAGTGCTGACAGGAGTTACCTGGGAACAAATCGCTGGAACCCTGATTTTGCAGGCCACCTCTGCCGCGTGCATGGTGTCTTCCATCATAACTCCCCCTTCTGCCCCGGGGGGAGTCATTGCCACGTGAGTCCTGGAAAGGTCCTTGGGACTTTTTGAACCATATCTCCTCACTCCTCTGGTTCCTGCAGTAAGCCTGCTGAGGATTAGAAAAGCATATGGCCATGGCAGAAAGGGTCTTTCCATCCTTCTCACATCTGGCGAGGGTCTCTGACTTTGGGAGCAAAAAGGGATGTTCCGTCAAAAGGAGCATTGAGGAAAGAAGACTTGAATGGCTCTGCAAATTCACATAAGCGCATCCAGGTGTGTCTCCTTATGGCTACGCCAGAACCCACTGCTCTAGTTATCCCTTCAGCTGCATGCACAATGAGCCACATGGACGAATTAGATATTGATTCAAGGGTTGCCAGTTGGGAAGCTACTTTATTCTGCACCTCCTCAGCTAGGGCTCCTGTCAGAGTACCTGATAGCTCCTTTGTCAGATCCCGTTGGAGTCTCATAAAATGTGCCATGAAGTTCAAGGACTTGAGGGCAAAGGTCGATGATACGTATACTCACTTCCCGAACCTATCCATCATCCTAGACTTTTTGTTAGGAGGATGGATAGTAGGACTTTCATCAGCAAGTTCCCTTTTAGTGGATGCTGCGACCACCATGGCATTTATAGGTATTCCTTTAGCCCAATCTTGGTGACGCTCAGGAGCTGACAAAATGTGGTCTGATCTCTTGGAGATTGGCTCAATGAAATCAGGTACCTTCTAAGCCCACTGTGCAATCAATTTAATTAAATAGTCAGCAGGGGGAGAGATCCAAGAGGTAGACGGTTGGGCATAGAAAGCCTGCAGGTATAGCGATTCCTCCAACGAAGGCTGATAAGAAGTCCAGCCAATCCTCTGTTTCAGGATTTCTAATACCTCTCCAAATGAGACATCATCTGGGTGGTGACCTTGAGGAACCTTCCCTTTCATCAAAATCAGTATCTTCTGTGTAAGACTCTTCAGGGGAGTCCAAGTGCTTACTCTTGCACTACCTCTTCAGGGGCACCTCCTTGGGCCTGGGAGGTGTCTGTAGATGACATAACTACCGTGGTTGAATCCTGAGATTTCTGTGCCTGCTGTCCCAGGGCAGAGGCTGGAGGTAGCTCTAGATGAGGGGAAGGACAGGTATGTTGGTCCGATGAGAGTGGTACCGACTGTGAGCCCACACTGGACAAGGCCCTCTCCATGGCCTGGAATGCAGGCCCCCCCATACAGGAGAAGGATCCCGGAACATAGGTAAGCTCGCTCAGAACCGTGGTCCCCTCCCACATTGAGGAAGCCACCTACAAACCCAGAGTGCAGCTCATGTGTGCCGATGTGTGCCAATGTTCCAAGCAGCATGGATGGTTCTGACAAAACCGAAATGGAACCACGCTCCCCAGAACAGACAGTGAAGCTTCAACCCAGAGCGGTCTTCGGATCCAACTGAACTGAAGAGCTCAGGGTTGTTACTGGTGCTGGAGATAAAGATCTGATTGGCACCAACACAGTCGAAACTGGGACTTTTGGAGTTGGGAACTCTGAAGGCTCAGTTGGAGTTAGAGGAGGAACAAAAACAGGGGAAGAGATAGACAAGGTTCCAGACAAGGGAGACTAGGAACCAAGGAAGCAGATAATCCCCTTGACACCAGGAGCTAGTCCACCAGCCTCAAAATATCAGATTCCATGAGGCTCTTGGTGGAAAAGACCAAAGAGACTGACAGGGATAGAGGGCTTTTCCAAGAAAGGGCTTGGAGGTCAGTCTGAAGAAAGGGTCTAAAAATGGGGACTATTTTGTTCGGGGCCTATCTGTAATGAAAAACTCCCTTGGTTCTGAAACAGATGGAACCGAGGAGTGAAGAGCCACTGAATTCACTGTGCCCTTAATAATAGTCGGCGCAGAGCTCAGCACAGACGGCACCACGTGTTTAAGCAGTTTCCCATTATGTTCCGCAGAAAATATGGGAACTGGGGAAGTTTTAGTCAATTTAGTCAGTGGTGCTGACGAGACTGTTGGAACACACTGGCTCCTCTTCTTAGATCCTTCCTATTTACTGGAAGAGGAAGAAAAGGAAGGGGAGCCAACATCAGATTTAGATTTAGCAGATAAGGTTTTATTGAAGTCAGATTTAGTAAGGCCCTTTAGGATCAACTTATTCTTTATTTCCATAAGGGCAGAGAGACTAAAACCATGGCAAATAGCACAACCTTCTTGAAGATTTACCGGGCCCAAGCAGTAGGCACAGAGTGTCTGTCAGAGTTCAGCAATTTTCTCTCGCACTTCTGGCATCTTTTGAACCCAGAAGTAACCTTGGCCTTTTCCACTATAACAAAGGAAACACACACACACAAGGACGAAAGATACGTTTATTTATTTATTTTTTTTTACATAGTTAGTCAGTAAGTACCAACAATGGTACTGAAGATTTACCATAATGGTAAGCAGAAGAGGGGTAAAGGAAAAGTACCAACAATGGTGTGTAAGAATTACCATTGAGGTAGGAAAATGAAAGGAGGAGGGACTAGCAACAATGGCGGTCACAGAATAACACTAAAAGTGTTAAGGGAGAAGCCTAGAGAGGAGCAGGGTAAGCTAAATAGCAACAGAGAGGTAACTAATAAACATTTGAAGGAAAAACACTTATAGTTTAAAATAAAGACTTAATTCGAGAGCTGACAGGAAATACACGTCTGGCACTAAAAATGGCAAATGAGATCTGAGGTAATCCTCAGAGGAGCATTATGGGTAAAGCTGTCTTGAGAAGTTTTGGAAGGCACGAGCTGGAATAATGGCAGAGTCAGTTCTGAGATATGAAACCGAACCTACAGTCAAGTATTAAGTGAAGACTGACAACATCAGATCCATAGTTTTCCACTTGGTGTTATGACAGTAATGCTTAATTAACCAACATGAGTTAACTCAGCTTGGTTCAAAGAACTGCCTGTTTGTGTCCACTTAATCCACTGTTCAAAGAGAATGTTCAGCAGTAAACTGCATCGTGAGATACTAAGCTAGGTTTGAACATCATTTTTTGAAACACGCTGAGTTAACTCATGGTAGCCACTCCCTGCATAACTTTTGTCACAGTTATACTGTGAAAAATCATCATATGATTGACCACATTTACCACAGAATTTTAAGAACCCACTGCAAACAGGATTTATCCATTTCTTCAGTGTTGATGTTAGACA
Source organism: Protopterus annectens (assembly GCF_019279795.1). Taxonomy (NCBI): domain Eukaryota; kingdom Metazoa; phylum Chordata; order Ceratodontiformes; family Protopteridae; genus Protopterus; species Protopterus annectens. The sequence continues at coordinate 271,530,782 of NC_056728.1, forward strand.
AATAAAATGAAGCTCCATGGAATAACAGCCTTCCACCTATCACACTTACCCCATGAAGATGCACAAAACATTTTCCTGCCCACAACAGACGTAGCCCATGCAAAGCTTCAAGTCACAGTGGTACTTCATCCTTCAAAACAAAGGATGAATAAAAAAATCAGGCTTCTCAAGTCTGTAGTCATAAATTACCCATCTAGGACTCAGATTCTGGAACAAAATTAATTGTCAAGCAATGGCATATAAACTGTCAGTTTAGTTCAGAATTTTAAGGATATGAGCTGGTAATGCTTTTCATCCTGTAGTCCTGGGTTTAAATATAAATTTTACTTTCAAGACTGTGGAATTCTGAGCAAGTCACTTAACCAGTGTCCCTGGGTTGTCTATGAAAAGGGACACTTGCTTCCATTTGACTTACTCTGTTAAAAAAATAAACAAAGAAAAAATGGTGGCAATGTAGCAAACAGACTGACATGTAAAGTGCCACACAGCTATGACATTGGCTGCCTGAATTACTCACCATGATCTCACTACAGTGCTTGGCTCAGTATCACAAGGATATGGCTTCACCAACAGTGACAGCATACAATTAAAACTTAGAGGATTCCAACTTCAAATGTACCCATTGTTACTAGTTATGTAGTATATGCATGTTTATCAGTTGGGGGACAGACAAGTCTGACTTCAACATCCCATTATTTTATACTTCAGTGGTTGCACTACTACAATGCCAACCACGTCCGATGGTATAATACATACATACATACATAAATACACACACTAATATGATAACATGTGCACCTATAGTATACTGTGATGACAGCATTATCTGGACAATAGCTAGGGCTAAACTATTCCCAATGCCATAAAGTCTGCTCTTCAGTTTTTCCCTTAGAACTAGCCAGATTCTTAATTTTAGCACTTGAATCTGCTTTTTCATGCTCAGCCCTGGTTCAGAACTGCTGTAAGCACTAAATAAACTACAAATTACTACAGCACTCAACCTTCCTCATTACCTAGTGGATGACAGTTTTTTGTACTTGTCTTCCTCAGTTGCTTAGAGGAAAATAGTGATTACCCAAGCATATCCAAGGGACAGCTCCCAGGGTTCTCTTACCCAGGCATGTCCAAGGGACAGCTCCCGGTGTTCTCTTACCTAGGCATATCCAAGGGACAGCTCCCGGGGTTCTCTTACCCAGGCATGTCCAAGGGACGGCTCCCGGTGTTCTCTTACCCAGGCATGTCCAAGGGACGGCTCCCGGTGTTCTCTTACCCAGGCATGTCCAAGGGACGGCTCCCGGTGTTCTCTTACCCAGGCATGTCCAAGGGACGGCTCCCGGTGTTCTCTTACCCAGGCATGTCCAAGGGACGGCTCCCGGGGTTCTCTTACCCAGGCATGTCCAAGGGACAGCTCCCGGGGTTCTCTTACCCAGGCATGTCCAAGGGACAGCTCCCAGTGTTCTCTTACCCAGGCATGTCCAAGGGACGGCTCCCGGTGTTCTCTTACCCAGGCATGTCCAAGGGATGGCTCCCGGTGTTCTCTTACCCAGGCATGTCCAAGGGACGGCTCCCGGTGTTCTCTTACCCAGGCATGTCCAAGGGACGGCTCCCAGTGTTCTCTTACCCAGGCATGTCCAAGGGACGGCTCCCTGTGTTCTCTTACCCAGGCATGTCCAAGGGACGGCTCCCGGTGTTCTCTTACCCAGGCATGTCCAAGGGCGGCTCAGTGTTCTCTTACCCAGGCATGTCCAAGGGACGGCTCCCGTGTTCTCTTACCCAGGCATGTCCAAGGACGGCTCCCGGTGTTCTCTTACCCAGGCATGTCCAAGGACGGCTCAGTGTTCTCTTACCCAGGCATGTCCAAGGGATGGCTCCCGGTGTTCTCTTACCCAGGCATGTCCAAGGGACGGCTCCCGGTGTTCTCTTACCCAGGCATGTCCAAGGGACGGCTCCCGGTGTTCTCTTACCCAGGCATGTCCAAGGGACGGCTCCCGGTGTTCTCTTACCCAGGCATGTCCAAGGGACGGCTCCCGGTGTTCTCTTACCCAGGCATGTCCAAGGGGACGGCTCTCGGTGTTTTCTGACCCAGGCATGTCCAAGGGACGGCTCCCAGTGTTCTCTTACCCAGGCATATCCAAGGGACAGCTCCCAGTGTTCTCTTACCCAGGCATATCCAAGGGACAGCTCCCGGTGTTCTCTTACCCAGGCATATCCAAGGGACAGCTCCCAGTATTCTCTTACCCAGGCATATCCAAGGGACAGCTCCCGGTGTTCTCTTACCCAGGCATATCCAAGGGACAGCTCCCGGTGTTCTCTTACCCAGGCATGTCCAAGGGACAGCTGCCGGTGTTCTCTCCTGTCTACCTGATGAATCTGGGCATCTTGGAGCAATGTAGCAATTGCCTCATGTACACTAACAACCCTCTCCTCCTACCATCCAACTCTACAACCTGTGAGAGATACATTTATCTAGCCAAACTGGAAGCAATGCTCTCTCAACCCAAGACTGAACTTGTCAGTCAAGAGGAGAAGGTAAACACTTCCACCACACTACACTCATCACATAGACCCACTAAACCTAAACCACAAAAACCCACATATAGAAACACAAAAACATTCACAGAGGCTCTCAATAATAATCTTCCCAATTAACAGAGACCTCCAAAGCAGAAACGGAAGCAACCTCCACCCCTCAACACAACCCAAAAGACACATAACCCACATACTCAGTGTGCCACTCAACTACAGCCCATAAGGCAAAACAACGTACCCAACACATTAGTCATAGGTGACTCTATAGTCAGGCACACTGATGTTCCACTCACCAGACTAGACAAGGAGAAGGTTACTGTCAGCTGCCTGTCGGGTGCCAGAATCCGCCACATAACCCATGCACTCAGGTCCGTCCACAACAAGTACAAATATGACTGAGTCATTGTCCATGTTGTCGTGAACGACCTGAGATGTACCTCCCTGGACTACATGAAAAAAGATATGGAAGAGCTCTCCGATCTTGTAATCCATGCAGGTATGACCCTAGCCCTGAGTAGCATCCTACCTTCGCCCAGAATGATACCACAGTACAAGGACAAAATGATTGACTTCAACAATTTGCTAAGCTTCTGGTATCATTCTAAGAGGATCCAGTATCTGTCTGCCTGGGACGACATGGTCAACAGGCCACAATGCTTTGCCAGTAGCCTGCACCTGTCGCCCCTGGAATTCCGGATTCTGGTTAAGTCTCTTGCCGCCCCTATAGTGCCTTTTTTAGGCAAGATCCAAATTACAAACCCACCACCGTAGCAGTTACAGGCAAACAAAAACTGAGGGTAATGCTGCTCAACGCTAGAAGTCTAAACCTCAAAATGCACCCATTCAAGACACTCCATAAAATGGAGAACATCGATATCTGTGCTGTGACTGAAACCTGGTTCAAGGCTCTGGAGAGCACCCCTGCATTACCAGGCTATAACTCATACCATAACTTTCAGCCATCTAACCTGGACCGGAACACCAAAGCCAGAGGTGTGTCCATATTCATTAAGGATATTCACACCTCCAGGCTAGTTGCCCAACATAAAGCATCCAAAATTATCCAAGTACAACTAACTCTGGGAAAAACTGCAATCCAAATTGTAGCTTGCTACAGATCCCCCACCATGGCCCAGGAGTCCCACTCCTCTTTTCTTGATATACTGGAAAATATTAGGGTCCAATCAAACACCCTAATAATGGGCGATTTCAACTACCCCACCATTAACTGTTTAAACTACTCATGTACCAACTCCTTCGCTCAACGCTTTCTAGAATTCATAAACTCTAATGCCCTGGATCAACTTATCCACACCCCCACCAGGGGCAACTATCCTAGACCTAGTCATTACCAACATGAGTGACCAGTGTTCCACACCTGAAGTCAACTCCTCATTGGTCAGATCCGACCATAAGCTAATCACCATAGATATCCATATCCCACTCCCCCATTAAGGAAACCACTGTAAAAACATTTCTCCAAAGCCAACTTCATGCTTCTTAAGACAGAAGTGGCAAACTTCACGACATCCATGCAGATGGGCACTGCAGTTATGACTGCAGAATCCTACACAAATCCACTCTATAAGCACTTACACAAGTGCATGGATCGTGCTATCCATAACAGAACCAAGAAGTTGTCCTCCAAAAAAAGGAAGCCAATCTGGTGGTCCCCTGCTATAAACAAATTCTACAACAGAAGGAAGAAACTGTTGCAAAAGAGAGTAAAATCTCATGAGTGGAGGAGCTCCCTGGTCAGCCTCAGTAAAAAACTGAGATCCCTCATAAAATCCTCCAAAGCCAGCTATGAAAACAAGATTGCCTCTGATTCTAAGGACAACCACAAAGCATTCTATAGCTATGTCAAGAATCTCAATGGCAACACCCAGGTCTGCTCTGAGTTGCAGCACAACGGCACAAAAATTACAGAACCGACTGATATTGCCAACATTCTGGCTGATAGGTTCAGTGCTAACTTTACCCACCTCTTACCCCCTTATAGGGCCCATATCTATACCAGAAGAATGAAGAGCCCCTGCAATCACAATCACGCAGGTAAAAACTGCACTTTTCAAAGCCAAGAACACAGCTTCCATGGGACTGGACAACATCCCAGGCTACTTTCTACATGAACTTCAGAACAAACTGGCCCCCTCACCTAAGCACCATGTTCAATCATAGCCTCATGTCAGGCTTTGTACCCAGTGAATGGCGCACAGCAACAGTTATCCCACTCCAAAAAGGGGGAGCCACCACGGACCCCAGGAACTATCGGCCGATTAGTCTGATGAGCCTGGTCTGCAAGGCCATGGAACGCATCATCATGGAACTCATAAACAAAGACATAGGTGACCTCCAACCTCTGGACCCCACCCAGTTCGGGTTTGTGAAAGGCAGATCATGCCTCCTGAACCTGACTGACTTCTCTGAAACAGTCACCAAAGCCGCAGACGAGGGTAAGGCAGTTCACACAGCCTATTTTGACCTCACCAAGGCTTTCCACACCATCCCCCATTCTGGAATTATAGAAAAACTCACTAAACTGGGTATAAATCCATACAGCACAAGATGGGTTGCCAACTGGCACTGACAGAACCCACACTGTAAAAGTTGCAGACTCCAAATCTGACTTTAAACCAGTGACAAGTCGAGTACCACTGGGTTCTCTCCTGTTTGGTATCTACTTCTCTGAAGTAAGGGCTAACACAGAGGGCCTCTGGCTGACTAAGTTCACAGATGACTGCAAACTAGGTGCCATAGTTGAGTCCCCAAATTATGTGGACATCCTACAGAAGGGCCTCAATGAGACAGATGCCTGGTGTCAGAGCCATAGCCTCAAGCTAAATGCCAAAAAGTGCATTGTCATCCCCTTTGGTAAAAACTCTGTTCCCATGAACTACCACATAGGCGGCAGTCCTCAATGGTGTGATAAGAGACCATGGAACTCAGGTGGACAGTAGTCTCTCCTTCAATAATCACATCACCACAGTAGCCAGGAAATCCTTCTACGTGTCACACCTCATCACGAAAGGGTTCTCATCCAGGAAAAAATAGGTCATTGTTCCCCTCTACTCGGCACTCATTAGTCCCATTATTGAGTACAACGCCCCTTTTGGAATGTATCTCACAAGACATCTGCAACAGCTGGAAAGGCCACAGAAGTACCTCACCAAGAGGATTACAGGCCTCAAACAGATGTCCTACGCTGACCGTCTCAAAAATCTCCAGCTTTACTCCATAGCATATCGCCTACTCCAAGGTGATCTCTGCCTAACATACAAAGCTATGTCAAACCCAGAGCTGTTGGACATCCTACACCTAAAGAAATCCCAAACCCTCCAGGATGCACACTCTAGAGACCTAAACCTTGCCACCACAATAAACAGAACATGCTGGAGGGATAGATTCCTGTCCCAGAGACTTCCCATACTCTGGAACAAGTTGCCTATGTCAAGCAAAGTTCCTCATTAGCACTCTTCAAGAAAAATCTTGATGAATGGATGGGAATTAGGAAATTCATCCCGGGGATCACTTCTGTGGCTCTGCTCGACAGAGGCACAGGAAAATAACTTTCTTGGGTGGTGAAAGCCAGGGAACCTTATTGGCTAGGCTTATAAAGGCCCTAGGGCCGATAGCCTAGTACCTACCTATGAATCACAGTAAAGCCATCACTGGTTTGTAAGGGAAATGTTCAAAGGTATGTCCTTTTTGAAATGGCCATGCACTCATTATATTTTGCCATTGTACTAAGCTATTTTTCAGTCTGCAAATGCATGTGTCTCATTTGCGGTCTCTGAATCATGCATTCTCTTTCTGGATCACAGCCATATGCATTATCCTTCTCCCGTGCTGACCAGGACAAGGTATGCCACCCTAATACTTTTAATTTTGTTTTGTTTTTTGTGACAGCTAAAGTATGCAACAAATATACAGAGGGCTTTTGACTGGCCAAAAAACAAGTTGTGTGACAAGTAACTTTGTTAAGAAGACCATTTTTGATGACAACTAAATGGCACTCATTAGACATGCAAAATTACAGGGAAGCTCAAAAAGCAATATGGTTTTATTCTCCAAGGAACACTACCCTCATGGCTTGCTATACATACAGTAATACATACAGTGAGACATGAAAGGTGCTTTCAAACTTCACAGTTCAGTCACCAATACTACATTTTTATATCCTACAGTCTATCTACTTAGGACAAGCAGCCATTTAATAAATAATACCCTGGGCAAACATGTAAGTTCATCAACAGAGTACCCTTATAACTGCGGTAACTGTCAGCTCCAGTGTTGTAAAGGACAAAGTCTCTTGACTATGGCCTAGGTGACTAGAGTTGACTAGTGGATTGTGCACTTGCAGCTGGCAGAAAAGGATATTCACAAGCCTATCTTGAGAGAAATGGGGGGGCTGAACAGAATGCCTATAGCTACAACCCCTCACAGGAGCACCACCATCATAGTACACATCCTGGGGGGCAGACTTTCTAATACGCCAGCCACCAACTGTCAGGAGCCTTCATTAGAGAGTGCAAAGGAGGGGAGACTTGGAAGGGAAGGCATTGTGGGTCCCCACAGTGATGAAGACATTTTGTTCCACCTCTCAGAGAGCAGTGATTGGCCATACAATGTATTAATTGCCAAAATCCTAGTGAAGGCACAAGTAACCCTTATGCCTGCCTGCAAAACAACCCCTCTCTCAATGGCTGTCCCCCCTGTGCAGTACTGGGGCAACTCCTTTGTATGAAGGAAAACAAATAGGTGAAGTCTGGCTGGGGGTAGCTTGAAGGTCAGTACAAATCGGCAGTAACAGTTTTAAAGTTTGTCACTAGCATGTGCAGGTCCTGCAATATTCAGACTGAATATGCAAAAGTGGCAACTACCTATACTAAATTCCAAGATCTCTGTATCTCACATCAGTTTGCTTTCTGTAAGTGACAGTCATCTTGAAGTCAGTATACATAAGTAGTGAAGGTGTTGACAGTACAGCACACACACACACACACTCACACACACACACTCACACACACTCACTCACACACACGCACTCACACACACGCACTCACTCACACACACGCACTCACACACACGCACTCACACACACGCACTCACTCACTCACACACACACAATGGTTAAGGTAAAAATAAATAAAGGAGAACAGCAATTGTCAAAATTTGCTATTCTCTTGTAGATTCACTGCTCCTCTCCTAATTTTCTGACTCCCATATCACAGGAGAGGTAATTAATAAGTGACATTACAATATAGATATACAAGCAATACAACTAAGTAAATATACTTAGCTAACATGAAAACTGTCACTGTTTTAAAAATTGTTATTAAAGTGTCTGTAATGTCATATCCTGTACGTCCTCTTTTCATTATGGTTGGGCCACTCAGTTCGTGTGTACAAGTTCACATTTTCTTTTGTTAATGTAAAAATGAACCAGGACACGACACACATCAGAAGGACTTATAAGAGATACCAATATAAGAAAATGCTTTTCATAACTCAGAGCATGATTTTTGGATTTGTCCTGGCACTTGTTGGACCTAGCCACGACACTATCATCCTAAAACTCATTTTCTGCTATAAATGAAAGTACTACTACCAAGCCAATAGGCCTGCCTTTTGCAATTTTGTATATGGATTCTTGGTGTGATTCACTATTTCTCCACTGAAATAGTAGTGTGATGGTGCATTGATATTCTAAGAAACCTAGCGTTCTCATAACCTGGCATTTTTCTCCCTGTCACTCAAGTAATAAAACTGCATTTTTAATGGCAAAGCTCTACATTTCAGGGCAACTCTCTCTCTTCCAGAAAGTGACAAGTACAATTCATGCTACAGTTCATCAAACACGTTATCTGAAATTTGATTCCATTTGCCTGAATCAGTATGGAACTAGGTTCAGAAGTGATCACAAGAGACGCAAAGATGTATTACAATTTTGCAGTATATACACATTTCCCATACTTTTCAGAGCCTTAAAGAACTACATCAAAAATAAGTTGAACATGATCCAACAGTGTACCATCTGTATTTCTTGTCCAAAAAATGCTTACTAAACAATGTTTAAACCAGAATATATGCCAGCCAGTGAAATAATGCACATGCTTATACAATCATAAACCATGTCTAACATGATAGATCATTTCCTTTTAAATACAAGCTGTCATTAACAACTCTTTTGTTAAGGGCCTTCCAGTCAGGGTGAAGTGTCAAGTTTGTAGTTTCTGATGTGCATTTACATCACTCAATGCTATCTGACAGCACTGAAAGGCCACAGAAAACTGCTTATTGATCAGGGCAAAACTAGTCAGGGGAGCAGATGAGGTTAGCTAAGAACGATACAATTGTAGACAGGCAATGACATTATGCTCCCCTGTACACAAGTACTTAATGGAATACAACTTCATTAGAACATGCCACATGGACTTACTTTGTTGCCAGGGCCTCCAGATTGCACAGTCCAAACTGTGATGAGAAGAGGTCACTTACACTTGGTATCACTGTACCACTGACTTGATTCACTCATAATTGCTAGCGTGCTAACCGCAAGTGTGTCTGGATGAATGTACCAAGAGACAATGAAGCATTAATGCTACTGAATACCAATCAAGCTGACCTTTGTGAGTAAACCTAGAGTTGTTTGATGGACCACAAACATTCATGAGTGTAGTACACTAACCTTATTAAAGGCACAGCCACCTACTCATCTGAAGAGCTTAACTTAACTTTGCAAGTCTTTGTTTCTGAAAACCAAAAGAAGCACATATCTTCTGTGACGGTCAAGGCTATCAATCTGCATTAGAAAATTAACAGGACAGGGAGTAGCCTCTTCATGAAATGCGTAAGTCTTGAAACAAGCATTTTGTGGATTTACACTTGACACATGTGAACACACACAAACTTAACCTGCAGTAGCAAAAATTATGATACGAAGCATTTACTTAACTTTGCTTACAGGAAACTTCAGGAACAAATGAAAAAAAATTAATCTGATTACATCTTGGTTATACACCATGGTACATCTCTATCCAATTCCATATATTCCACATTAATGCATTCATGCAAATCCACTTCAGAAAAGCAGCCTGCAGTGTACCAAGTGTCATAGGCTTAATGCTTCTAATTTAGTGACTTAAACCAACTAACAACACAGTCGAGACTCCAGTGCAGAAGGATGAGGCATTAAGTGATCAGCTGATTCATACTGCTTCAGTTACAGTGATCTCCAACACTACCCAACAAAGCAAACTGTAATTACCAACTCTGTCTAGATGAGCGAGAGAATTCAGAAACACATAGTACTTATGCAAAAAACGAATTCTTGCTTGCCACTTTTTTTAGGTTTATCTGTTGTCAAGGAATGTCACTAGACCTGCATCTTAAATATATATTTCTGCATCAAACATGTACATGAGATGGCTAACTAGCAACTTTAGCTCTGTCAATGAAAGCTGGTTAACATAAAAATGACTTGCAGGAATTACTAATTTACATAAACACTAATAATTTCTGAATATTGCCCCATTGTTCTGGTATGGTGAATGAAATTCTGAAAAGTTTTAAAAGCCCAAGACTTTTTTTTCTTTAGTCACAATAAGACTACCTACTGATTTTTTGCAGTCTGGTTTATAATTCATTACACATTATTGTAGTAAATGCATTGAAAAGGATTCATAAATTATTATACCAAAATTTACTGGTTATACATCTGTTCAGCTACATTTTATCAACAACAAAATGTTTAGGTTATGCTGACTGGGTACATAAGGCACGGACATTTGCTTCAACTCATTTAAGTACATTTCTTGCAAACACTCTGCTAAAAGGAAAAACAAGAAAACCATTTCTACTCAAAAATCTCTACTCTGCTCAAAAATCCTCTATTTTAAAATACAGTTTCCCTTTAATGTTAACGGCAATCTCTGAATCAAATGAAACATGTACAGACAAAATTAATATCTTATGCATAAACATGTTCTGCTACTGTGTAGGACTTTGTACATCAAAGAACAATACACAAAATACTCTGCAATTTCATTAATAAGAATCAACCCCAAACTGCCAAAAAATGCATTTTATACAGGGCATGAAGTGTGAAATAAAAAAAAAATGGATGTGGGGGGTTGCATCTGACCACAAACATATACAGTGACGTGTTGGAAATCATGAAACCTACTCTACCTGCAATATTTGAAGAGCTAAACAAATGCAAACAGGGTAGCTTTAGCCTATACGACTATTTGCTGGTACATATTTTTATGAAACAGAACAGGTATACCTTCCTACCGTGTAAGTTATAACAAAAAATATTACACCATTAAAGAGAGATGTATTTTACTGTAGTACCTTGCTTAGTCAAACTGAAGAATATGCTGAAACAAAAAGTATTATGACCTGCAAATGTCTGGCAGTTTAGGTGTGCAGAGGCTGTATGATGCCACTAGTAGTGCAGTAGCAGTATACAGATTACCTGAAATCAGGTATCAAAATAATTTTCTTTACAGGATGCCTACACTATGCACAAACCAACAAGGAAACATGTCCTTGGAAACAAGAGTGGTTTGTAAACAATACTAATATGGAAAGGCAGGCTGATCTTTTTATATGTCAGATCTTTCAAAGCTCAATGACTGAGTTTGTTTTATTTTACTAACATCTTATCTGAATAATGAACTAAGCACCAAAAAACTAAGTCTGGTAAAGGAGCTGTAAAAGTCTTAAACAATTCTTATGGGGGTGGGGGAATTGATGATTTTTAAGAATTACTGAACATGCGCAAAATGTAGATTTTGCAGCTGCTAATGAATGGCTTGCACTGTGGAACATTTCACCCACACTCAAAAGAAAACTGGGGCAATATTTTACCTCTTAATACAAACATATAATCTAATGCTGTAACGATTACCTAGGACCTACAATGAGAATTACTACAAAGACATCAAAACGAGGCTCCATGATGTGACTACTTCCAATGATTCAGATGTCTGTAATACAGGGTATGTTGATCTTAAATGCAGAGCAGAAAAGTTATCTACATTTTGTCTATGGGATAAAGAATGGATGTCAAAATTTAAGAAAACATTTGATAAAGGGTATGAAACACATCCTATGTGTAAAATATTTCTTTCTAAATGTACAGCTTAGCCTATAGTGGTGTACAGATTAAAAGACTATGCTGGCAATGAAATAACAGGTACCTTTTATGAACAAAAAGTGATAAAAAGTGAAGGTTCATTACAATATGGGTATAGGGCTGAAAAAGTAATCCCCCTCCCCAAAATAAAGGAAATGTAAAAGAAAAAGGCTGTTTTAGTGAAATGGTTTTGTTTGTTATCCAATTTTAACAGGTGGGAAAAGTTCAGATGGCAAAAATTTGAATGTATAGAATAGTTGTGTAAGAACTTACCATAACCTTAGAGATCCTTCTCTTCCATGTTGCAGTATTCATAACAGTAGGGAGTTGCTGCCTGCAGCGCCACCGTCCAGCCAGTTTCAGGAGGGTGCACGTGACGTCCCTTACCAGGGCCATAAACTGACATTGGGTATAAAAGTGACATCTGCATGCACTCTCATCAGAATGTTTTGCCGCATAAAGTAGGGCTCCTGTGGGTTTAAGGGGGGGGGGTCTTACTTGGACACCCTTAGACTTGCATGTAAGCCAGGGCAGTAGGTTGGCTGTGTTGGGAGTTGAAACTGGGGAGAAGAATGACTATGTCCCCACAGGTAGGCCATGGTGTGACAGGAAAGAAACCGGGGGTAGGTGGGTGGGACTTAATACTGCAACATGGAAGAGAAGGACATTTAAGGTTATGATAAGTTCTTACACAACTATTCTACATTTAAGTTTCGAGTGATACAAATAGTGAAGAACAATAAGAAAAGAGGTGATAATATGTTACACCTTGAGAACGTTGAGTTGCAATGGATCCTAAGATTAAAGGCACATATGACACCAGGCTTAAACAGCGCAGTTAGTATCAAACCTGTTCTAGCTTCACGTTAATATTTTTAAGACCAATTGCATATCATACAATGGAAACAAGATGCTCGGTCTCCTCTTTGTAAGAATACATAATTTATGTGAATATTTCAATAACAAGTACAATAAGATAAAATAAGATAGTTCTTCCATTTATTTATTTATTCATTTAATACAGTTATTTATAGAAATTTATTCATATAGCTTATTCATTGAAGCACTCATTAAAAATATTTATGTGATTATTTATATTGAAGCTTCTTAGTTAAATATTATATTATATCTATACATCTACAAGTAGAGGCAGTATACTATAACATAAGTAGTTTAATATTAAGAGAAAATAAAGATAGCTATCCTAGGATATAACAATAATTAAATGAATAAATAAATTTAGCATACTTAAAAAAAAATTATGAAACTTTTTTGTATGTTTGTATTTTTATATATATTGAACTATATTTGTCTATATTTTGCAATATTTACATAGACACACCTATGTTTTAAGCATACTTGTAAATAATATATATATTTTTAAACAACATCAATATTCAGAGAGGTAATATAATTCCAAACATCTTCTATTAGTACATTTATTCACACTGACATATTACTTTGACTCATTATATTCTTATAATCATTTAGGACTATTAGATAAGATACAGAGTCAGTGATTGCATGAACTAGAACTATAAATTCATGTTTTTAGAATGTATTTTATATTTAACATTGTTTAATTAATCTATTTTTGATATATTTTATTAAATGTTAAATGTTGATATTGATTTTAATACAGATATTTAACCTAGCCATGAATTTAATTATATGTATTCATTCAACATTGTGATTCTTACTTCTTCTTAAGGAGACATATACTATGTTATTCCCTATTAATTCTTTTGATTACCTAATTATTCCAGAAAGAGCAGGAAATTAAGCTCTTTAATTACTTAATTATATAATTGCTGTTACTATAAGAATGCCTGAATTTCTCATTTAAAATGTAACCTGAAGAAGCATACTAGTGTGTATGCGAAAGCGCTCGTTTTTTGGAATAAATTATATTTTCATTACATCGTGGTGATCCTTGCTTGGTGTTCCTGAGACAACTATTCTACATCCTTCTATTCTCATGTTGCAGTATTCATAATAGTAGGGAGAGTACCAGACCTTTAAGTATGAACCTGGGTGGAAAAGTGGTTTCCGTGGTCAACCAGGCCTTGGAGGATAGACCTAGCAAAACCTGCTCTTGCTCTGGCCATGTCCACCTTGTAGTGCTTGGGAAAGGTGTGGATCGAGGTCCAAGTGGCTGCTTCTAAAATGGAGAAGTCAATACTTTTGAAAAAGGCAGAAGAGAAGGCAGCTGCCCTGGTAGAGTGATGTTTAACATGGCCCTGCAAGGATTTCCCATGATGGGAGTAGCACAAGGTAATGGAATTTGAGATCCATGAGGAAATGGTCTGTTTGAAGACCGCCTTCACTAGGGCTCTGGGATGGAAGGAGATGAATAATTGGTCAGATTTTCTAACAGATTTGGTTTTGTCCGAGTAGTGCCGGATGGTTGCCTGTGTACATCCAAGGAATGAAGAGTCCTCTCTGAGGAGTGTTGTGGATGAGGGTAGAAAAAGTACAGTTTTGTACCTACCATAAATGTAGATGTTCGAGGATTCCATTGCTGCAGTCCTTACTATTGGGTATAGTCCGCATCCAGTCGGCCCGAATACCAGAGTATAAGGCTGACGTCGGTCAGGGCGCATTAGACTGACGTCAGTACGTCAGGGTACTAATGCGCATGACCGGCGTCATATCCTCAGTCTTTTCTTGCCCCAGATGTCAGAAGACCCTAAAAAGACAAGGCCCAAAATACCTGCACCAAAACATGACCAATATATACAAAAATATAAGCAGGTAAACCACCTACACAACCACCCCTAAACACAGAGGGGAAGGAGGGAGGGTAAATTGGACTGCAGCAATGGAATCCTCGAACATCTACATTTATGGTAGGTACAAAACTGTACTATGTTCTTCGTCTTCCATTGCTGCAGTCCTTACTATTGGGTAGAATCCCAAAGCAGAGGAAAGGGAGGCTGGCAAATCATAAAGAAGCAGGAGCTGACAACATGCCTTGCAAAACAGCTGTGGCAAAACCAGCCCTAGACTTAGAATAGATAGGAAGGTGAAAATGCTTAGAGAAAGTATGCACTGAACTCCAAGTAGCTGCTTCCAAAATATCCTTAGTTGCCACCCCCCGTAGGAATGCAGTGGAAGTGGCAGTAGCCCTAGTGGAATGAGGCCTAATCCCAGCTGGAACCTCCTTGCCATGATGGGAATAACAAAATGCAATGCAAAAGCCAATCCACCTAGAAATAGTTTGTTTTGACACAGGCTTGCCCTGCGAACTCAAAGCAAAAGAAACAAACAACTGCTGAGACTGCCTAAAATCCTTAGTCCTGCTTAAGTAATAACGCAATAGCCTGTGTACATCTAAAGTATGCAAAATCTTTTCCCCTTTATTTTGGGGGTCTGCATAAAAGGTAGGCAAATGAATAGTTTGGTTTAAAGCCACACTAGAAACCACCTTAGGCATAAAGGAAGGATTAGTACGTAACGATACCCTATCCTTATGGAAAACCAAAAAGGGCTCGACTGCCATAAGGGCCTGCAACTCAGACACCCTTCTTGCAGAAGTAATAGCCAACAAAAAAGCAGTCTTCCATGACAAATATTTCAATTCAGCAGTAGCCGCAGGCTCAAAAGGTTGTAGAGTAAGTTTTTCCAACACAAAATTGAGATCCCAAGCAGGAGTAGGAGCTCTACGTGGGGGTCTTATATTCTTAGCCCCTCTAAGAAACTGCTTGAACAAAGGATGCGAAAACAATGGTGGGTCACAATCATAGTGAGCTGAGATTGCTGCAGCATGAATCTTGATGGAAGAGAAGGACAGACCCTTGTCCAGTAACTCAGTAAGATATTGAAGAGCCATACTCAAATTAGGCTCAGAAATCTCCAAATTCTTTGCTTTACTCCAAAATAAAAATCTCTTCCATTTTGCTGCGTACACTTTCCTTGTACTAGGTCTTCTAGCTTCCATAATCACATTTAAAACTTGTTGAGGAAGTTGAGACCTGCTGTGTGTCAACACAGAATATGCCAGGCTGTCAGATGAAGAGAGTGAAGCTTGACATGGAGCAGATGACCGTCCTGCTGGGATAACAGATGAGGAATCAAAGGTTAAGGCCATGGAGGCTTCTTTACCAGACTCCGTAGTAGAGGGTACCAGTGTTGCCGAGGCCAATCTGGAGCTATCAAAATCATCCTTGGCCCGTCCTGTCTGACCTGTAACAGTACCTTTGGAAGAAGAGGCAGAGGTGGAAAGGCATACAGATGAAGGTTTGTCCAACTGAAAGACAGAGCATCCATTTTCCAAGCTGTGTGATGAAACCCCTTTGTGCAAAACTGTGGCAGCTGGTGGTTTAGCGGAGAAGCGAACAGATCTATGTCTGGAGTTCCCCATGACACTGTCAAGTTCTGAAATACATGAAGATCCAGTTTCCACTTGTGGGGATCCATGATTTGTCTGCTTAACACATCTGCTAAGGAGTTCTGTGCTCCTGGCAGAAACCTTGCCTGAAGAGTTAGGTGCATGCGTAGCGCAGTCTCCCATAAAATCATTGCATGCCTGCATAGAGGATAAGAATGTGTTCCCCCTTGTTTGTTGAAGTACCACATGACAGTTGTGTTGTCTGTTAGAATCAACACCTGCCCTGGAAGAAGTAATTCCTTGAAAGCCAGCAATGCGAACCGGACTGCTAACATCTCCTTCATGTTGATATGTAGATGCTGTAGTCTGGCAGGCCACTTGTCTTGTATCCACTTTCCATTTAGATGAGCTCCCCAAGCAATGTCTGAGGCATCTGTCGGTAAAATCTGACTCGCCTCTGGCGGGTCACAGAGAGTCCCTTGTTTAGGTGACATTCCTGAGCCCACCACAAAATTCTCTTCGAAGGCAAGGTATTATTTGAATGACAGTGTCTAAATCCTGGCAGTGCTGTGTCCATACATTTTTGAGATACCATTGTAACTTCCTCATATGCAGTTTGGCATTGGGAAGCACCAGAATACAAGATGCCATGAACCCTAATGCTTGAAGGACTGTCTCTGCAGTCAGCACGGACTGATGAAATAGTTGATGGAAGTAAAGTGACAGACTCTTTTGTTTGTCCGGGGTTAAAAAGGCCATCTGGGCTGCTGTATTCAGTCTCACACCCAGAAAGCACATGTCTTGAGAGGGTACTAGACTGGACTTTATTTCGTTCACAGAATACCCTAGGCATCTTAGCACTGCTATAAGATATTCCAGATGCTGTAGAAGGTCTTCCTTTTCTTGAGCCAGAATCAGGCAGTCGTCGAAATAAGGATAGATTTGAAGTCCCTGTAGCCTGAAGTAAACTATCACTGGAGCCAGAACCTTTGTGAATACTCTGGGCAGTAGATAAGCCAAAGGGCAATGCAGAGAACTGATAATGAGAATCTCCAGCTTGAAACCGCAGATACTTCCTGTAACTTAGCCTGATATGCACATGAAGGTAAGCATCCTTGAGATCTAAAGTTACCATCCAGTGATCTTTGCCCAGCAGGGGTAAAAGCTGTTGTAACGTCAACATCTTGAACTTGGGAATGTCCAGATAAGTGTTGAGGAGAGATAAAGTCAAAAGCAGTCTCCACGTGTTCCCCTTCTCTGGTACTAGGAACACGCGAGAATAAAATCCTAGGCCCCTTTCTGATGCAGGGACTGGTTGAATGATGTCCAACACCCATCTGTCTTGAGTAATTAAATCCCAATTTCCTCTGAAAAGAGACAGTTGTCCTTCCAAAGGAGCTGCCAGACGAGAATCTACTGGCAGTTGAAAAGGCGGGTCATTGGGTCTGTTTACGAAAGGACTGACCCCTGCCCTCACCAGAAGTCTGAGCAGGTGAACTCCCTGTTCTAGGCCTAAAAGAACCTTGAGCCCTGCCCCTACCACGTCTAGACCTACCCCTAGACTGGGAATCATAAGCAGGATATGTCCACCCCTTAGCAGGCCAATTTCTACTAAACTTCGGTGGCTGTACCTGCAAAAAATCTTTAACAGTTTGCATAGACTTAGCTTTGTCCTCCATTTTCTTTAAAACTGCTTCCACAGGTGAACCAAACAACACATCAGACTGTAAAGGAGCATCCAAAATCCTTGTCTTAACATGCTCAGCCAAATTCTGATCCCTCAACCAGGCATGCCTGCGAAGAACAGAACTAGTGGCAGCCACCCTCGAGGAGGCCTGCACAGCATCAAAACCACATTGCAAAGAATGCTTGCCCACTTGTTCAGACACATAAACTAAATCCAGCAGGTCTTTACAATCAATACCTTCCGCCAAAGCATCCACCTTAGATTTCAATTGTGAAAGGAGATAATTCTGATATTTCAGCATGTGAAACTGACAATTCAACGCTCTCATGGCTAGAGTGGAAGAAGTATACACTTTCTTACCCCACCTATCTAACGCCCTTGCCTCCCTGTCAGTGGGAACAGGATTTTGAACCACAGAGGCCTTAACACCTTTAGGCCCTTGAGAAACAGTTTCTGGGTCCGCCCTAGGACTCTTAAACAAATACTTATGAGCTTCGGGCACCCTATAGTACCTATCAGGTTTAACAGGAGCAGGAGGCAAAGAATCAGGGTTCAGGGAAGCCTCTGCAAAAACATCTTCCACCACATGCAACACAGGAGGTATAGCTAAGGGCCTATGCCGGGGTAAAAACAAGAATTCCCTAAGCCTCTTCCTGGAATCAGAGTAATCCTGACCTTCCCATTTAAAGTGCTCCCTCATGGAATGCAGAGTCTCTGAAAATGAAAAATCCTCAGGAGGAGAAGTCAAGGAGTGGCATCATCCACATCAGAATCAGAATAATGAGGATACTCCTGCAAATCTACCGCAGAAGATTCAGAAGCCCCTGAACCCTGTTCAAAACTGTCAAACTCTGGTTCCACTCTAGGCCTCTTATCAGGAGGGCCCATAGAACCTCTAATCATAGTAATCAAATCTTCTGCCATTTTAAGCATATGTTTCTTAGGTACAGAACCCGGAAGGCTAGGAGAAGCCCCTACTGAAGCTGAAGTTGGCCTACCTCTAAAAGAAGTTTTGGCAACAGAAGGAGAGGCTCTAACTACTTTGGGAAGAGAGGGAAGAATAGTTACCTGAGAAGCCCCTCAGCCTGGCCTGCCTCCTGAGAGGGTACATCCTGTAACAGTAAAGTTTCTGCCTGAGACTCTATAGAAACTCCCGGCAAAACCTCTGGCTCCACTGAGCCATCTAAAGAACCGACGTCCGGGACTGCCGGTTCATCAACCCTAGGCTTCGCTGTTTTGTCCTAGCGCTTCTTTGATGAAGCGGGCGTCGGAGCATCCGACGGCATTTTATAATTGCAACGCTTCCCAAACACTAATCTGGCACAGTCTAACCTCCTCTTAATAGTGCGGTTGTTAAACTTAGCACAAGAGCGGCAACCAACAACGTTGTGCTCAGGCCCTAAACAAGGTATACACAATGTATGGTAATCCCTATGAGGAATTTGTTTCCCACAAGAAATACAGTTATTCACTTTTTCTGACATCCCGTTATATACTGAGACAAGAAGGAACCAAAATGTACCCCAACGAGATACTTAGCCAACTCTGATTCGGTCTGAAACTCCGGTTTCGGAAATATTTCAGAACGCCAACCTGCACTCGCAAAACTGCTTCTGCATCGGATCTCGCGGCAAAAAAGACTGAGGATATGACGCCGGTCATGCGCATTAGTACCCTGACGTACTGACGTCAGTCTAATGCGCCCTGACCGACGTCAGCCTTATACTCTGGTATTCGGGCCGACTGGATGCGGACTATACCCAATAGTAAGGACTGCAGCAATGGAAGACGAAGAACATCTGGTAGATTAATGGTTTGATTTAATGACAGTTCATTAACTACCTTGGGCATGAAGGAAGGGTTGGTCCTGAGAGCAACTCTGTCCTTCTGGAAAACAAGATAATAAGAGGTAGCCATAAGGGCTTGCATTTCAGAAACCCTCCTGGCAATGGTGAAGGCCACTAGCAGAACTGATTTTTGGGTGCATAGCTTCAGGGAAACTGAGTGAGCTGGTTCAAAAGGAGGTAACGTTAGTTTTTCTAACACGAAATTGAGGTCCCAAGGAGAGGGAATAGGTCTCCTGGGCAGGTTTGACATGAAGGACTCCTTTCAGAAGCAGCTTGACTTCTATTCTGGATGTCAGAGGAGGTGAAATGGGCAGGCAAGCCGAAATGGCAAATAAGTGGACTTCGACTGAAGAGTAAGTTAGTCCTGAGTGGAGTAGCTCACACAAATAGGATAGAGCAATAAGCGGGTCCTGGTTTTTCCTTTGACACCACTTGGAGAATCTGCGCCACTTCAATACATAGTTTCTCCTAGTAGTAGGTTTTCTGGCCTCCTGCAGAACATTGAGTATGTCCTCTGAATATAGGTGTCTATAAGGGATTAGAACCCTATAAACCATAAGGTCAATTTCAGATTGTTCACCTGTGGATTGAGTAGGGATCTCCTGTCCTGTGTAAGCAGGTCTAGTCGATGGGGTAACCTGTGGTGAATGCCCTTGGCTAGCAAGTGTAGGAGGGGAAACCAATGCTGTCTTGGCCAAAACGGGTAGTAGGATTTTGGGTTTGTCCTTCTGAATTTTCAGAAGGACTTTCTGAATTAGTGTGAAAGGAGGGAAGGCATAAAGGTGCATTCCCTCCCAAGAAAAGGAGAATGTGTCCACTTTCTAAGCTTGTGGGTGTGGATCCCTTGTGCAGAAGTTGGGCATCTGTTTGTTCTGGGGAGGCAAAGACATCTGTTTGTGGAATACCCCACCTGTGTTAACCTCTCTCTCAAGCATCTATTCATGAGAGGGGGGCTGAGGTTCTGCTGAATTTGTCTGCCATAACATTCTCTGTTGTTGGGATGTAGACTGCTAACAGGTGGACCTGGAGAGATGATGCTAAGTTCCAAATCTGGACGGCCAGGCTGCATAGGGGGTAGGAACTTGCCCCCCCCCCCTTGCTTGCTGATGTACCACAGTACAGTCATATTGTCTGTGATTACTTTCAGGGTTCCTGGCAGGAGAGTAGATTGGAAGGTTCTTTCATGTTGATGTGGTCCCTTTTGTCTTAGAGTGGACTATCTGCCTTACACTGAGAATTGTTTCTGGTTTGTTAGGAGCACTGCACTCCACCTCAAGTCTGACACATCTATGGAGAGCTGTTGTTGGGGGGCTGGAACCTGTAGGTGGGTTCCTAGGCTGAGGTGCAGTGCTGACACCTACCACTATATTTCCTTTTTTAGGCACAGAAGTAGGGGAAGGGGCAAGCCCATGGGTCGGAAGTGTTGGCTCCATAGGTTTTTTAAGACTCACTGGATTTTGCATGTGTGGATTCTTGCCAGAGGTAACATGGGTATCAGAGATGCCATGTGGCCTAACATTCTCAGGAATTCACGAGCCGTCTAGGAGTGGGTGAGAATCTGTGAAAAGTATAGACAAAGGTCTTTGATCCTTTGGTCTGGGATGAAGGCTTTCATCCTGTCTGTTCTGATCCTGCACCCCAACAAAACTAAGTCCTGGGAGGCAGTCAGGTGAAATGTTTCTAGATTTAGGGTGAACCCTAGTTGAGTTAGGGTGGAAGACAACTGTTGCTGGTGAAGTAGAAGAACTTGGTAGTCCTGATGAAGGATAAGCAGGTCATCTAGGTATGGGTATATCTGTATACCCTGAGTCCTGCAGTGAGCAATGAAGGGGGCTAGGCACTTTGTGAACACTCGATGGGCAGTGGAGAGACCAAAGGGCAAGGCAGAGAATTGAAAACAGCAGGAGCCTATAACAAAGTGGAGGTATTTCCTGAAACTGGGATGGATAGGAATGTGGAGATAGGCATCCTTCAAATCCAGGGCTACCATGAATGCTTGTGGGGGTATGAGGCCTCCAAGGACCGTCTTTCCTTGGTACAAGAAACATCTTGGAGTAAAAGTCTGTGTTTCTTTGTGGGGCGAGCACCTGTTGTATGGTACTCTGAGTTATGAGCTGCTGAATGATGGTTGGAAATAGGTGGGTTTGGTTTCTTGGTGGTTGTGGAATACCTTGGAAAGGTGGAAGCATCCACCAGGTCATGAAATATCCTCTCTGAATGACAGAGAGGATTGCTCTGCTGTGATTATCTGCCAGGAGGGTAGGGAGTGGGTGAGATGAAGGGATAAGTGTGTGTTTGGGTCCAAAGGAGGTGAGTCACAGTGGAGATGGTCTGGATTGGTCAGACTGACTCCGAAAGAATGTAGTGGAGGAGCTGGTGGGAAACCTGGGATTAGAATATTTTCTGGGTTGTCTACATCCCTTTGATTGAGGAGCTGTGTGAAAGGACTGTCTTCTAACAAAGGAGGGCTTCTGTGGGTAATTTCTATGGTATCTGGGAATACGGGATACCAGAAGATGTTTGCAATTTTGTAGTTCCTTTCCCTTTCTTGAAGGGATTTAAGGAGCTCCACAGAAGCCTGTCCAAAAAGAGCCATATTGCCCAAGGGTGCATCAAGTAACTGTCTATACATCCATGGGGAGAGGCTGAAGCCTTACGCAGGTGTATTGCTTTAGAACAGATTTTGACATAGCTGATTTAGATGAAGCTTCCACAGCATCATAACTGCACTTAATGGAGTGCCTCGTTACTTGGGATGCTGTGGAAAGCAGAGTGTTGAGCTGGGCTTTTATGGGAGAATCCTGCACCTCAGCCAGGAGGGTAGAGGCTTTGGAGATGGTATCTAGGACATACCTAGCCATATGTGTTTGATAGTTGGGGGCCCTTATAGCCAGAGTAGAAGAGGTATGCACTTTCTTCCCTAGTCTGTCCATGAATTTGCTGTCTTTATCCGTTGGGTAAAGAGCAGCAGAAGGTAAATATCTTGAAGTTTTGTCAGCAGAGACAGCTATAACAGCTGGGTCTGCTGGAGGGTTTCTAAAGAGGAACTGGGTGCCCTGGGGACCTTATAAAAATGGTCTGGCCATTTGGAGGTTATTGGTTGTGAGTCAGGAGACAAGCAGCTAGAAAATCTTCCTGAAAGGCAGGTAATAGAGGGGGACAGCAGAAGGAGATGGTTGTTCCATTTGTAAAAGGTCAAAGTACCTTTTCTTGGAGTCAGGAACCTCAGATGCCTGCCACTTAAAATGTTCCCTCATGAGGGAAATAGTGTCCCCAAAGGTAAATTCTTCTCCTGGAGACTCAGATGAAATGGAATCCTCCTCCTCTGGGGTAATGAAATCCTTGGCGAAGTCTACATGGGTTTCATAAGAAAAGGATTCCCCAGAAGAGGAGTAGTCTTCCTCACATACCTGTAAGGGCAGCTGATATGAGAGTGTAGGGGGCAGTTGCTGTGTCTGCAAGGCCTGAAATGCCTTAGAGAGACTTAGAGGTTCAAGGTGCTTAGTTTTTTGTTTTCTCTTCAAAGAAGCAGCTGGTGGAGAAAGCATTGAGGTGGCCGTCTGTTTGGTAGGAAGAGAAGAACAGAGCCTTCCAACTGAGTGAGTTGTGGTTCCCCTCCGCCATCAGGGTCCGATGGCTGATAAGTTTTTGGCATCCCAGCTTCCATTAAGGTTCCCAGGCCTGATTTTGAAACCTCTGTCTGAGTGGATTCCAGGGTTTCAAACACCTCAAGAACTTGCTTGGATGCCTGAGGTGCAGCTTGGGATTCCGGTCTAATTTTCTTAGCCTTCTTCCTCGGCAGATCGTTGGACAGGCCTACCCATCCTTCCATATCGAGCGCTAAGTGACGTAGCCTTTGATCTCTAAATACAACTTCAGTGTCGTGAGGTGGCTACGAAGAACTTTGGGGGCGAAAGATTTGCAAATGGGGCAGGACGTATGGTCATGGACCTCGCCTAAGCAAAATACCCACTTCTCGTGCATGTCCTTGTGAGGAATTTGTCTCCCACAAGCATACCACTTCCCCTTTCTAGCTGACATGCAAGTCTAAATTGTAATCAAAAACAAGGAAAAAACCCAATAGGGCACTTATCTGTAACAGTCGAAGAAGAGGTCTGGTCTTGGAATGGAATCATAACCGGTCGTCTGAAGAACGCGATCTGCTTACAGAACTGTCAAACAGGAATCCAACATTCACTGCGGCAGAAAAATTCTGACGAGGATGCGTGCAGATATCACTTTTATACCCAAAGTCGGTTTATGGCCCTGGTAAGGGACGTCACACGCACCCTACTGAAACAAAGACTTTGGTATACTGGCCAGATGGTGGCGCTGCAGGCAGCAACTCCCTACTTATGAATACTGCAACATGAGAATAGAAGGACATCTGAAGGGCCCCCTTCATTCGTGGAAAAAGTTGGGTGTATGTGTATACAGAAACAATGGATAATGAGTTTTACATCACTCTTCCCAGCATGGAGTAGCAAAGGATCTTTATAGATGTTTCCAAAAAATACAGTTTCTAAATATACCAAGAAACTAGCTACACCTGTCAATTTAACACAATCTTGGGAAGATGGCTTGATACAAATGTAGAATCCTAGAAAGTATAGTTGTGCAAAATCTTACCATAACAGTATATGTCCTTTTCACTGTTGTAGTATTCTTTACCTAAGGGATCTCCTGCCTACATACCTCTCAACTGTACAGATTTTTGCAGAATGTCCAGATTTTTACCTCCTATTTTTGGTCCGTTTTTCATAAAATTGTGGTTTTCTGGCAAATGAGTAGCAAATCATTAAAGATTAAAATTAGAAAATAATGACAGACACGCAAGTTTCTGACTTCATACCCTTCAGAAAATCCATGCTAATGTAAAACCTGTTATTTTATCAGTTTTCCAAGTTTGTAAGAGCAATATTTAAAAAGTGTCCCTACTTTTGGGGCTATATCCCACTTTTATTTATGGCGTTGTCCAGATTTCCTGCTGTAAGAGGTTGAGAGGTGTGCCTGCCTAGGATATCCCAACATCTGGCCAGTACACCAAAGCCTTTAATTCTGATGTAAGGACACGCACACACAGAACTAAAAATGCCCCAGGAGAAACAGAATGCCAAATACGACAGAAAAACGTTCACCCAGAGAGAGAAAAAGGAAGATGATGACAAACCCCCTAGGCCAGGATGGCAAGATAAGGACAAGGTTAGAGCTAAAACAGAGAAGGTAGGAGGGAGGGAGAGAATACTGCAACAGTGAAGAGAAGGCCACCTACTGTTATGATACGATTTTATACAACTATTCCATGCCTTTGATATCACTGTTGCAGTACTCTTTACCCAAGACAGAGTACAAGACCATCAACAGGAATCCTGGGAGGAGGAAGGCACTGAAGATCCCTCTACAAACCCATGGAGGATAACCCTGGCAAAAACTGCCCTGGCCCTGGGAATAACATCCAACTTATAAAACTTAGTGAAAGTATGAACACAGGACCATGCAGGAGTCTCAAGGATGGAGTTGGACCTGTACTTTTACCAACAAGGAAAGACATTTTCCATGAAAAGGAGTAATAAAAAGAAATGGCCTTAGAAATCCCAGAGGAGATAGTTGGCTTAGAAACAGTCAAACCCAAAGTCCTGGGATGAAAGGAAAGAAAAGCAGAGCAGATTTGTAAATAACTTTAGTTTTATCCATGTAATAGCTGAGCTGTCTATGCAAACTCGGTGTGTGAAGAACCTTCTCACTAGCAGACTGCAGAGAAACTAAAAAGGAAGAAAGATAAATAGACTAAGGGACAACTCATTGACCACCCTGAGCATAAAAGGATTAGTATGAAGAGGCACCCTGTCTCTGTGGAAAACTAAGAAAAGAATGGCCAATGATGGCCTGAAGTTCAGACACTCTCCTGACAGAAGTAAGTGCCAAAAGAAGAACAGTCTTCCAAGTTACCAAGTACAGTGTTGTAAGGAAGCTGAAAAAGCAGTGTCAAAAGGAGTCTGGGTCAATATCTGAAGTACAAAACTGAGGTTCCAGGAAGGTGGAATAGACTTCCTGGGAGGCCTAATATGAAGGACACCTTTAAGAAATTACTGACCCTCAAATCTAAAGGCCAACGGAGGAGTCAAGGGCAGACAAGCAGAAACTACTGACAGATGAACTTTAACTGAAGAATATGCCAACCCCACATGAAGCAGATCAGAGAGAGAGAGAACCACAGTAACCTCCACATATAGGGGATCCTGATGGAGAGAGAGGTAACAGACAGAACTTCCATTTGGACATAAATGATTTCCTGGTAGTAGTTTTCCTACCCTCCTGCAGAACCCAAAGCATGTCCTCTGAAAAGACGTGCCTGAAAGGGATCAAAACCCTATTAACCACAGTATCAGTTGAAGAATGGGCAAGTTAGGATGGATAAGAGATTCCTTGTCTTGGATGAAAAGATCTACCCAGTGAGGTAAATTGTGGTGACTGCCCCGGCCAGGTGAGAAAGAAGAGGGAACTAATGATGTCTTGGCTAGAGTCACTAGCAAGATTTTGGGAGAGTCCAGCCCAATTGCGATAGCAGAGGAAGGGGAGGAAAGGCATAGAGAAACATCCCCTTCCAAGGAAAAGACATGGGCATCCACTTTCCAAGCCAGAGAAAATGGGACTCTGGAACAGAATAGAGGAAACTGGCTGTTCAGAGTGGAAGCAAAAAGATCTAAGTATGAACCGAAGAACCCTGAGAAATTCTCTGGCCTTGATGGACACTAGAGGAAGAAGGGATTGGAAAAAAGGCAGTTAGTGAGAGAGCCTTGGGGTCAGGCAGAGATGTCAACATGGGAACTTTCTGAAGTCTATAGCCAATTAAGACAGGATGCTGAGAAGGTGTCAGAATTGATTTCTGAAAGTTTATGGTGAACCTCTGACTATGTAACAGGGAAGTAGGAAACTTGAGATCCTGAAGCAGAGTGTTGGGGAAGGAGATTGAAGAAGCAGATCATCTAGACAGGGAAACATCTGAATTCCTCATATCCTGCAAAAACAATGACAGCAGCAATACACTTGGTAAATATCATTGGGGCAGTAGAGAGGCCAAGGGGCAAAGGTGAGAACTGAAAATGCAAGAAAGAGACAGAGAATCTTAAAAATTCCCTGAAGAGGGGATGGATAGGGATGTGAAGGTATGCACCCTTGAGAGCCAGAAATATCAGAAAGACCTGGAGTAAAAGAAGAGGAAATAACGTCTGCAAAGATAGCATCTGAAAGGAAGGAGTCTTGAGAAAGGTGTTTAGCCTGAAAAGATCCAGAACTGGCCTGCAAGCACCCTCCTTTCATGGGACCAGAAACATTCTGAAGTAAAATCCCTTCCCTACCTGGGCAGAAGGCATAGGTTGAATGGTGTCCTAAACTAAAAGAAAGTGAAGAACCTTTGCAAAAAGAAGAGAGCTGATCCTGAGGAGTCTGATGAATGCCTGAAAAGGGAGAAAGGGACTTCCAACCGTAAAATATTCCTCATGGATAAGGGACAGAACCCAACAATCTGAAGTGATCTGTAGCCAGTTTGGGAGAGACAGGGAAAGACAGAGAGAGATGAGGGAACTGGACAAGGGCAGGAGGGGGCAAACTGTCAAACAGAACCCAGCTTGTACTGCAAAGCAGGTTTCTGGCACGCAGGATTCTGAGTAGACTTTGCAGGAGGCACACGCCTAGAACCTTTCTTGACTACAAACAAAAGCAAACAGAGGGATAATTCCCCTAAAATTTAGGAATAGGAGAAATAAAAATATGCTTCAGCTCCTGTAAGGCTTTACCCTTCTCCTGCAGAGATTTGAAAAGTTCAGCTGCAGCAGATCCAAAGAGACTTATTATTCAAAAGAGCATCCTACTCAGAAGTTTGGCCTTAATGTCATCAAGCAAAGCCAAGAATAACGCCTCATAACTGATCCAAAGGCAGCAGTCCTAGAAGAGGCACCAGCTGCATTTCTTTAAGTAGCAGGCAACTTGAGAAGTATAGCCCAGCAGGGAAAGGGCTGAAGCTTTCCCCTCAAGGTCAGGAAGGTCAGAAATCACCTTTGAAACCTGTGAAAGGAGAGATGAAACATACCTGGCCATATGAATCTTTTTTGTTGATGTTCCAAAAGGAAAAAGTGGCAGCAGTGTAAACTTGTTTGCCTAACCTTTCCATACCACTACTAATGTTATCAGAAGGCAACAACTTGCTAGAGGATAATAGCCTGAAAGGCTTGCCTGAGTAAATGGACACTACAGAAGGGTCAGCAGAAGGGCATTTTAAAGAAATATGCACTGCTCAGGTACTTTACAGAATCTATTTGGCTTCTTATGTGGAAAGGGCTGAGAATCAGAGGCTACAGACACTGCTGAAACAGCATCTAGAAGGGCAGCTAAAACATGAGGAACAGCAGATGGCTTAGGAGGCTCCATATGCAAGAGCTCATAAAATATTTTCTGAATCTCAGAGACCTGATAACAATTCCACTTAAAATAATCCATCATACTGGCAATCGTACCCCCAAAGGAGAGTTCCTCTGAGGGATCTGGACTTATGGAGTCCTCCTCCTCTGAACTTTAGTCCAAGGAAGAAGGGATTTGGGAAGGTAAAGCCAATCGCTCTTGCCCTGAATCCAGGTACTCATCTGAGGAATCCAATTCCCTAGGTCTACTGAGTAGAGTGGGAAGTCCAGGAGGGAGGAACAGCTACACAGACACCTTGAGGAGGTTTCAAGGCCATAAAAGCATTAAATAAACCCTGAGTGACATCCTGCCATTCACATTGGGTATACTTAACAACAGGGGAAATAGGCTTTGTTTTTTTTTTTGTTACTTATTCTGCAGGACATCCGCAGGCAACACCCTCAGAGGATCAGATCCCTGGCGAGAGTCAATAATGGTTGAAGGAATCTCCTCCCTAACTAAGATTTCAGGAACACCCCTCAGTCCTTTGGATATAATCAACCGAAGTTCCCCCTCAACTTCATGTACAGATGTTTGAAAAGTCTCTGAGGATGTAAGAGAAGCCAGACCCATGCAGGCCTCTGACTGGGTTGTGGCAGAAGAATTTGAAGCAACCAGACAGTCCTCCAGGCTTTCACTAGTCTCCAGAGAGTTGACAAGGTGAGGCTGGACAGCAGACGGATCCGACCTAACATTTATTTGCCTTCTTCTTGACAGACCCTTAAGATAGGAAAATTTTGTCATATCACCTTGAGCCAACAGCTTAAGATGTTAGTTCTCCAGGTATATGGAAAAGGAGGAGAAATTACTATGTAGGGTCTTGGATACAAATGCCTATCAGATGGAACTCTGTGTATGGTCATGGGAAGCACTGAAACAGGATAGACACTGGTTGTGATGGTCTTTATGGGAAATCTTCCTCCCACACTGACATTTTCCATTTCTGGATGACATAAACACAACCACAAAAAAACAGAAAGGGAAGAATCCCCAATGGGACACTTATCTGAAAACACAGCTTGGTAACCAGCACAGTAGAAGGGAGTTCAGACTGAAGTTCAACAATGGCGTTCAGACTGCTTGAAAGACGTTCTGAGTGTGTGCACCCGTGCATCACCTTTATGCTATACTCCTTGCACAGGGTATGTGTGTGACATATGATGCTTATAAGAACTATAGGCTTTGGTGTACTGGCTGAACATTGAGCTTTCTTTAGCAAGAGATCCCTTACATAAAGAATACTGCAACAGTGATATGGAAGGACATGATAGGATAACTCCACAGAAAGACAGCAAATTCCATGTTGGAGAAACGGGTAAACCATGGCATAAGCTAAAGATTCTTGCAGGTTATTGTTACAGTGTTAATGATGCAGCAGATGCCATCATTAAGGCTCTGCAACATTCACACCTACCCATGTCTTTAGATGATGATGATCAGGAGAGAAAATTAACATTTCATAATGGTATAAAGCAACTTATTCCTGGTGAACCATAATTTTAACCATATTCTGGGGTTCTCACAAAGGGCATCACAAATGTATCCATGCAATGTGTTTTGTGTAGGCCTTGGTGGAGGTGGATCCTACAGGTATGTACATATATACAGACATTACTGAACAGTGAGGAGTCTGAGATATGCATGTGTCATAGCTCTGACATCTAGAACTTTCCAAAATTTAAATCATAACTATAAACCTAATGATAAATCTAGCATTAAAAACAACAACTCCTGAACCTGGTGGATCTCTTTGAGACAGTTACTCAGGCTATAGATAAGGGAAAGGAGGTACACACTGCTTACCTTGACCTTGCTAAAGCATTTGATACCATTCCCCATTCAGGTATTATTGATAAGCTCACCAGCCTGGGCATAAACCCTTACGTCACAAGATGATCGCAAACTGGCTCTCAGACAGATCCCATAAAGTAAAAGTAGTGGGATCTATGTCCGAATCCAGACCAGTAATGAGTGGTGTGCCTCAGGGCTCTGTCCTGGGGCCCCTCCTGTTTGGCATATACTTCTCAGAAGTACAGGCAAGCACGGAAGGGCTGTGGCTGACTAAGTTTGCGGATGACTGCAAACTGGGTGCTATAACAGAGTCTCCGGCCGACATGGAGATCCGCAAGAAGGGCCTAAATGAGACTAATGCATGGTGTCAAAGCCATGGTCTCAAGCTAAATGCAAAAAAATGTGTAGTAATCCCCTTTGGAAAAAACAGAGTACCTGCAAACTACAACATAGGAGGTAATCCCCTGAAATCTGAAGAATAAATAAGGGATCTAGGGACCCAAGTAGACAGTCAGCTTTCCTTTGATAACCATGTTGCCAAAGTGGTTAGAAAATCCTTCTATGTGACCCATCTGATCACAAAAGGGTTTGCATCAAGATCTAAGGATGTAATGGTGCCCCTCTACTCTTCCCTCATCAGACCAATTATTGAGTACAATGCACCAATTGGAATGTACCTGGCTAGACATCTCCAGCAGCTGGAGAGACCACAAAGGTACCTAACCAAAGAGGATTACTGGCCTCAGTTGCCCTATGCAGCATGATTGAAAAAGATAAGACTGTTCTCTGTTGCATACCACTTCCTCAGAGGCGATCTATGTCTAACGTACAGAGCCATGTCCAACCTAGAATTGTTGAACATGCTCCATCTTAGCAAAACCAAATCTACTCAAGCTACACGCTCTACGGATATAAACCTCAACACAACAATGAATAGAACATGCTGAAGGGATAGATTCCCTTTGCAGAGACTTCCCTTACTATGGAACAGGGTCCCAATCTACATAAGACAGAGCCCCTCACTATCACTCTTCAAGAGGAACCTTGATGAGTGGATGGGTAACAGAAAGTTCACACCGGGGATCACACCAACAGCGCTACTAGATAGGGGCCAAGGGTACTAGCTGCTAGTACAAGGGTCTAGGGAACTACTAAAGGGGCGGTGAATACCGCACAACGTGGCTGGGCTAATATATGCCTTCGGGCAGATAGCCCAGTACCAACCTATGAACCTATGAACTTGACACCATAGCTACGCTGATAAAGATCAAGACTGAAATGCAATATCTTGTTTGATATGGCAATTGTGAGGTTTCATCTACATCCTGTTAAGGGGTTTTTCTGAATGGCTGCAATGCCAAAATGCTTTTATGAAGACCCTGATCTATACATAGTTAACTACACAGCATAAGCAGACCATGGCCTACAAGGGTTTCCTAGTGCCCCAGCCAGGGTCTACTTCATATGACCTAAATTTCACTTGACTGAGACCAAAACACAAAGTTCAAAAGACTGAAAACTCATTTGACTGAAACTCATAACACTGACACATTAAAGTAAAAGTTATATGCCCTTTTCCCCACTGTAGTGCGATCCTGGAGTTAGTATATATAGTTGGGGGGTGAAGCACCCCCCCACATAGTTTAGGTAAATATTGCTTTCTGCAAAGAGTTATTCATTGCAGTTATAAACATCCATGTGTATGGTTTAAAATGTATAAAGTATGTGGGGGTCTGTGCCCCCCACCCCCCCTTGCTATATATACTAACTCAAGGATCGCACTACACTGGGGAAAACGGCATATACCTTTTACTTTAATGTGTCAGTGTTATGAGTTTCAGTCAAATGAGTTTTCAGTCTTCTGAACTTTCGGTGTTTTGGTCTCAGTCAAATGAATTTCAGTCAATTGAAATTTAGATCACATGAAGTAGACCCCCCCAGTCATATATGGGGTTTTAATGGTGGCATACTTAAAGAATGACTTAGAAATTTAGCAATGCTATGGTCTTTAATACAGAAAGTACTTCAAATTACATCATCATAGTTTAAATTTGCTACTAAAACATTGTGACAGACGTAGCTGATAATGCTACACTCTCTCTCTCTAATAAAACCCCTGTACCACAAAAGCAGTAAGAAGGATCTGGGGACTGGAAGTTTATAGAAGACACAGCACGGACAGGCAGAGAGTGAGACCACCAGGGATTTAAGGTGTCATTAGTAAAAGGCTTAAAAGAAAAAGGGCAATTATGAAACAGAGATCCAAGGCAAAAAACACGTAAACATAAGAAGCAAACATAGCTGTTTTAATCATTGTCCTAATCCACTTTATTTTGCAAATATTTTCCAAGTCAGAAATATATATATTCTATCAATTCAGAGCAGTACAGAAGAAAAAAAAATTGTTGAACTCTTCCCTTTGTCATGTACATGAGACAATCCATCCCTCAAGTTTTACATTGCTTGGAACGGTGAAGATTACATCAACCTTAACTGTACATTATACCTGTCATGCAATATCCCCCAAGGCAGACAGCAGCAAAACAGAAGATGGGGCTAAAGTAAGCTTAACAAATTAACAGTAGCTACGATTTTCCGTCAGGTGAAGATGGGAGTGGGTTACTGTCTGATAAACCACAGAAATAATGATTACCCCTACTAAACGATTACTGATTCACTACTTAATCAGAGTAGTGACACACATTCAACAGTTCTTGGCTGGTTTAATTAATATGGGCAGTCCAAGACAGTGTGAAAACACAACACTCAGTAGTCCAAATTAAGGTTTTAAAAAGCATGCAACTTTTACATCAAACAGCTGTACTGTACATCACCTGGGATCAATTCACAGTAATCTGTGCTTTCAGTAAAATATCCTTTGAATGTTGTGAATATTAAAATTAACCTGGTGAGGACAAAGAAATAATTTTGTTTACTGAGCGGGGATCTTGCTGAATCATATGAACTGAATATTAGGTCTGCAGCTAACTATTGGAAAGAAAAGAAAATGCCACAAGAGGTGCTTATTAGCTATGTGCGAGGTTTACAGTATGACAATGCCAAATACTGATCAATTTTGTAGCTTTAAATATATCCAGCATTGGAGATGGATTTCATATAACCAAAAACATACTGCATCTTGGTCAAGTGTTCTATCATTGTCCATGTTGGTGTGAATGACCTGAGACACACCTCCCTGCACTACATGAAAAGAGACATGGGGGAGCTGTCCGATCTTGTAGCCCAGGCAGGTATGACCCTAGTCCTCAGTAGCATCCTGCCATCACCCAGAATGATACCACAGTACAAGGACAAAATGACTGACTTCAGCAATTGGCTAAGCTTCTGGTGCAGTATCTGTCTGCCTGGGATGACATGATCGACAAACTACAATGTTTTGCCAGAGATGGCCTGCACCTGTCACCCTTGGGATTCCGGATACTGGCTAAGGCTCTTTCCACCCCTATAGTGCCTTTTTTTAGGTACAATTCAAATGACAAATTCACCACCGTAACAGGTACAAGCAAGCAAAATCTGAGGGTAATGCTACAA
Organism: Protopterus annectens; assembly: GCF_019279795.1. Taxonomy (NCBI): domain Eukaryota; kingdom Metazoa; phylum Chordata; order Ceratodontiformes; family Protopteridae; genus Protopterus; species Protopterus annectens. Next base: position 271,564,120 of record NC_056728.1, read on the forward strand.
GTCTAAACCTCAAAATGCACTCACTCGAGGCACTCCTTAAAATGGAGAACATCGACATCTGTGCAGTGACAGAGACCTGGTTCAAGGCTCCAGAAAGCAGCCCAGCATTACCACACTATAATTCATACCACACCTTTCGGCCACCTAACCTGGACCAAAGCACTAAAGGCGGAGGTGTGTCCATATTCAATAAGGATATCCACACCTCCAGGTTGGGAGGGTGGCCTAATGGTTAAGGTGTTTCCCTTAAAACACAAGGCTAGTTGCTCAGCATAATGCATCAGAGATTATCCAAGTGCAACTAACTCTGGGCAAGACCGCAATCCAAACTGTAGCTTGCTACAAATCCCCCACCATGCCCCAGGATTCCCACTCATTTCTTGATACACTGGAACATATTGGGGTACAACCTAACACCCTAATAATGGGCGATTTCAACTACCCCACCATAAACTGGGAAAACTATTCATGTACCAACTCTTGTGCTCAACATTTTCTGGAATTCATAAATTCCAAAGCCTTGGATCAACTTATCCACACTCCCACCAGGGGCAGCACTATCCTAGACCTGGTCATTACCAACATGGGCAACCGGTGTTCCACACCAGAGGTCAATTCCTCGTTGGTCAGATCCAACCACAAGCAAATCACCCTAGACATCCACATCCCACCCCCACCCCCCATTAGGGAAACCACCGTAAAAAAATTTCTCCAAAGCCAACTTCACGCTTCTTAATACAGAAGTGGTAAACTTCACAACACCCATGCTGACGGACAATAGAGGTACGACTGCTGAATCCTATACAATTGCACTTTATAAGCACTTACATGAGTGCATGGATTGTGCAATCCCTAACATAACAAAGATGATATCCTCTAAAAAAAGGAAGCCAATCTGGTGGTCCCCTGCCATAAACAAACTCTGTAACAGAAGAAAGAAACTGTTGCAAAAAAAAGAGTAAAATCTCATGAGTGGAGGAACTCCGTGGTCAGCCTCAGTAAGAAGCTGAGATCCCTCATAAAATCCTCCAAAGCTAGTTACAAAAACAAAATCACCACTGATTCTAAAGACAACCACAAAGCATTCTATAGCTATGTCAAGAATCTCAATGGCAACACTCAGATCTGCTCTGAGTTACAGCACAATGGCACTAAATATACAGAAAAACAAAAAGCAGGAGCCAGCAGAACATGACCCAATAAAATACTTTTATTGTAACATGTAAAAATTAAAGCAGAGAGTATGCACAAACCGGTTTCGGCTGGTAAACTAGACACAGCCTTCCTCAGTGTTAAACAAGCAACTGCAAAGCTGAAATTAAATACACTGCAAGCAAACATGATTGGATAGATCTAAAGCTTGTCATTTAAACCTGGCGGGAATAGCCCACCTAACTTGATAATCCATTTTTTCTCTTTAGAATTCAATAGTGAATGCCAACCTGTTTTATTCACTTGTTTGCCATGAATAATATCAATAATAGTGAAATGAAAACTAGCTGTGGAGTGTATTTGGTAATGTTTGTATAAAGCATTGTGAATTCTGCCCTTTTTGATATTGCTAAGGTGTTCCGAAATCCTTAATCTTAATGGTCGGGAAGTTTGGCCAATGTAAAATGCACCACATGTACATGTGGCTAAATATACTATCCAATCGGAGCTACAATTAGCAAAAAATTTTATATCATATACAGTGGCAGAATTTCTACTAGTAAATTCTTTTGTTTTGGAAACTTTATTGCAATGAGTGCAATGTCCGCAAGGATAACAACCAACAGGTATACTGCCAGTAATAGTAGTTTGTATTGGTTCTGGGTGACTGTTAGCATATGCATGTTTATAATGGTTAAATTGACTGCCCAGATTTCTGCCTTTCCTAAAAGAGAAAAGGCACCGTTCAGGAACAATATTAGACAAATCGTTATCATACAATAATATGTTCCAATGCCTATTGACACTCTGGATAAGGCTGTCCGAATTCCTGCCATAGGTAGTGGTAAATCTGATGGGTTGATGAGTAGGTTTTTCCACATTCTTATATACCAGTAGGTCATCCCTATTCATATGGTTAACTTGGTTGATAGCATCAAAAACATGCCCCATTTTATATCCCCTTGATCTAAAATGTCTGGTTAACTCCCTGCTTTCAGCTTGAAAGGAGGACTCATCAGAACAAATGCGTTTGGACCGGATGAATTGAGATTTGGGAATATTTTTAGCAATATGTGGGGGATGAAAACTAGAGGCATGTAGAATAGTATTATATTCAGGATGTTTCCTATGTACAAGGGTTCCCAGAGTATGATCTAATAACCTATTAACAGATACGTCAAGAAAAGTAATGTGATGATGGTCATAATGTAAGGTAAACTCCAAACCCCATTTATTGTTGTTAAGATATGTTAGGAATTCAAACAAACCACCAAGGTCCCCCTTCCATACAGCCCAGCAATCATCAAGATAGCGTCTCCAGATATCAAGATGTTTCAAATAGATGTTATTATTGCTATTATATATGAGATCGTTCTCAACATAGGCCATAAAAAGGTCCGCATAAATGGGAGCAAAAGAAGAACCCATGGCTGTACCTTTAGTCTGCCAATAACAAATATCCTGATAGAAGAAGACGTTGTTGGTTAGTACATATGATGCCATGTCCAACAAAAATTCGTTAAAGTCTGGGGAATATAAACCAGAACTATTAAGCCAAAAGGCCAAAGCTTCCAAACCCCCGGAATGGGGGATGTTTGTGTACAATGCGCTTACATCAAAGGTACACATACGCCAATCCGGCTCAAGTTGTGTATCCGAAATGATTTGTAAAAAATTAGTGGTATCACGTAATCTAGACCGGATGGAAGAAAGTAGAGGCTTCAATTTACTGGTTAGAAAAAGAGATAAAGGTTCTGTAATATATCCCCTACCTGAAACAATAGGTCTACCCGGTGGGTGATTGGGGTCCTTGTGGACCTTTGGCAAAAAGTAAATATATTGATTCATGGAATCCCGAACCAAAAGTTGGTGCATGGTATCATTATCAATTATAGAGGCATCCTTGGCATGAGACAAAAATTCTTCAATTTCTTTTTGAAATTTGGATGTAGGATTGATGACCATCCTTACATAATATTTTTCATCAGATAACTGTCTCATAGCTTCCTCATTATAATATTGCCAATCAAGGACCACAACTGCACCCCCTTTATCCGCTGAAATAATAACAATATCATGATTTTTTTGTAAATCCATGATAGACCTTTGTTCAGATACAGAAATGTTATTATTTTTGATGCTGGATACTGACCTGGCATAATGTAAATCTTTGAGAATATTATTCTGAAACTGTAGGACAACAGGATGCATGGGTGGAGTAAACTGTGATTTGTGATAAATGAATTTGTCTGTAGAACCAAAATCATTGTTAGTGTGTCCAAAAAACATTTTCAAATTCAACAATCTACAGAAGGAAACAACATCCTGTGCAAAGGAATCTTCTGCAGCAAAGAAACCGGGAACAAATGTTAACCCTTTATTCAAAATAGCTATTTCTGATTGTGACAAAACATGGCTGGAAAGATTTAAGACATTGTTGTTAGAAGGAGAATCGAATCCTTCATCGCTAGATGTAATAATCCTTGTATACCGCTTGGGACCTTTGTGCTTTCTGCCACCTCTTTGGTATTTATTCCTAAAGGGACCCCTGGTGAGGCCCTTTTGGGTAAGGGTGACCCTGATGCGGTCTGTGGTTCACACTCAAGACCAGATAAAGGCTCATCCGTAGAAGAGCCAGTGTCAGAAATGTAATTCTTCAATATAGATTTCGGTCTTTTTCTCTTAGAGGGCCTACTATGCTGTAAATTAAATTTAACATGTTTTGTAGAACTGAATGGATTGCTACCCTGATAATCGGCCAAATCCCTGTTAAATTTTTGAATTTTCTTAGATTTAAGTTGGGTTTCCAGATTATTCATATCAGAAACTACCTTATGAAGTTGTTTGGAAAAAAAGCTTTCATTTTCAAAAGGTTTGAGATCATTAACCAAACCTGAAACCATGTTGACTTCTTTGTCAATCACACGCTCGTAGAATTTATTCAGGGCTTTGACAAAAGACATACTGGCCTGATGTTGAATGGCGGTCCATTCCTGTGATAGGTCTTCGTCAATATCTGCCACTAGGGGTTGAATCCTAACTCTTAGCCCTCGAGGGGTTATATCTTTGGCTATGTATGCTTTAAATAATTTTGCATGCCAAATAGTAGATCTTAAAGATCTAAGATGTTTATGTAATTTATCAAAAACCAAATTACAAGTGGCTTCAGAACCCATAGGAACATCCAAATTCTGATCATTGTTAAGGGATCCCAGTCCGAAGGCCCTAAGGTCTTCCCTATCAGAGGAAAGACCTGAAACTAGACTGAGGAGATCCATGGGACTGAATAGGATAGGACTGGATAAAGATAGACAATAATAGCTCAAAGGCTACGTCACAAAAGAGACAATAATGGCCCAAAAATGAATAGACCACGTCTCTTAGATTAAACTTTTTCATATAACTGATATTATCCAGTGCTTCATATGTATGATCTTTTCGCTCATATGTATTATTGAGAGACCTTTCTGTATTGCCCCCTTGGTTGTTGCCCCCTGGTCATATGGTCATTTTGATTATTCATTATTTATATTTTATTTTGTGGTATTTTGGTTTATTAGGTTGCTTTTCTGGATCTCTTTAAGTTTTCTTTCTACCTTAGTTGTTTTGATTGATCATATTTGTAAATCAGTTTATATTTAATCTAATTGGATCGGCTCCATTCATTTTGGGCCATTATTGTCTTTTTGTGACGAGTCTCTCTTTTGTGACGAAGCCTTGAGCTGTTATTGTCTATCTTTATCCAGTCCTCCTCTATTCAGTCCCATGGATTTCCTCAGTCTCTGAGATAAGAAGACCTTAGATCTTGAGACTATCCTTAATGATCATTGATTGGATGTTCCTTGGGTTCTCTGATGTTCCTATGGTTTTTTTTCTACTTGTAATTTGGTATCTGATAAATTTAGAAAACATCTCTTATATTATGCAAAATATATTAAAGCATACATAGCCAAAGATATAACATATAGCTAGAGTTAACATTATTAGGCATAGGATTCAAGTTGGGTATTGACTATCTTATATCACAGGTCTACAGGGTGATTCAGGCCATCAACATAGTATGTCTTTCCCATGTCAAATTGAATTTAGTTTTTACGAGATTTGACAAAGAAGAAGAATGGGCCATGGTTTCAGGTTTGGTTAATGATCAACCTTTGGAAAATGAAAGCTTTTTTTTCCAAAATCCTTCATAAGGTGTTTCTGATATGAATATAAACCAAATTAACTTTAATAAGGGAAAAAAAAAAAAACTAAGGGGATTTGGCCATTATCAGTTCACGTTGTAATCTGAGGCTGACAATCTGATTCAATCCAAAGTGGCACGAGGACTGGCGGTTCTCAGGTAGCAATCCATTCAGTTCTACAAAACATGTTAAATTTAATTTACAGCATAGTAGGCCCTCTAAAAAAAGGAAGCCAATCTATATTGAGCTCTTCTACTGATGGTGAGGAATCTGGTCTTGAGGTGAAACCAGACCCATCAGGGTCACCCTACCCAAAAGGGCTCTCACCAGCAAAATACCAAGGAAGGTGGCAGAAAGAGGTGGCAGCGCGCTGCAAGCGGTTAAGGATTATTACATCTAGGCGACATGAAGGATTCGATTCTCCTTCAACAACAATGTCTTAAATCTTCCCAGCATGTTTTGTCACAATCAGAAATAGCTATTTTGAATAAAGGGTTTTTTGTCTCGGTTCCCTTTGTTGCAGAAGATTTTGCACAGGATGTTGCTTGCTTCTTGTAGATTGTTGAACTTTTGAAAAATTTTTTTGGACACAACAGATTTTGGTTCTTCAGACAAACCATTTTATCACAAATCACAGTTTACTCCACCCCAATCATCCATTGTCCCACAGTTTCAGAACAATATTCTCAAAGATTTTTACATTATGCCAGGTGGTATCCTGCATCATAAACAATAACATTTCTATAACTGAAGAAAGAATCTGGATTTGCAAAAAAAGATATTGTAAAATCTCATGAGTGGAGGAACTCCGTGGTCAGCCTCAGTAATGAGGAAGCTGAGATCCCTCATAAAATCCTCCAAAGCTAGTTACAAAAACAAAATCGCCACTGATTCTAAAGACAACCACAAAGCATTATCATAGGTGGGCTATGTCAAGAATCTAAATGACAACACTCAGATCTATCCAATCATGTTGGCTTGCAGTGTATTTAATTTCAGCTTTGCAGTTGCTTGTTTAACACTGAGGAAGGCTCTGAGTTACCAGCACAAAACCTCTGCTTTCATTTTTACATGTTACAATAAAAGTATTTTATTGGGTCATGTTCTGCTGGCTCCTGTTTTTTGTTTTGTTGGATTCCCTATTGAGCCATGCAGTTGCTTCCGTGCATGTTTTTTCTTGATACCACTAAATATACAGAACCAACTGATATTGCCAACATCCTGACAGACAGGTTCAGTGCTAACTTTACCCCTCTCTCATCCCCTAAAGGGCACATCTCTATACTGGAAGAATGCAAAATTCCTGTATTCACAGCTGCACAGGTAAAAAAACACACTCTCCAAAGCCAAGAACACAGCATCCATGGGACCTGACAACATCACAGGCTGCGTTCTACATGAACTACAGAATGGACTGGCACCCCACCTAAGTACCATGTTCAATCATAGCCTCACCTCAGGCTTTGTGCCCACTGAATGGTAAACAGCAACGGTTATCCCACTCCACAAAGGGGGAGCCACCACGGACCCCGGGAACTACCACCCCATTAGCCTGACGAGCCTGATCTGCAAGGCTATGGAATGCATCATCATGGAACTTATAAACCATGATACTGGTAATCTCTAAACTCTGGACCTTACCCAGTTCAGGTTTGTAAAAGGCATATCATGTCTCCTAAACCTAATAGACCTCTTTGAAGTGGTCACCAAAGCCGTAGATGAGGGTAGGGCGGTTCACACAGCCTATCTAGATCTAGCCAAGGCTTTCAACACCATCCCCCACTCTGGAATTATAGATAAACTCACTAAACTAGGTACAAATCCCTATGTCACAAGATGGGTTGCCAACTGCCTCACTGACCGAATCCACACTGTGAAAGTAGCAGACTCTAAATCCAACTTCAGACCAGTGACAAGTGGAGTACCACAGGGTTCAAGTCCTAGGCCCTCTTCTGTTTGGTATCTACTTCTCTGAAGTACAGGCTAACACATAAGGACTTTGGCTAATCAAGTTTGCAGATGACTGCAAACTAGGAGCCATAATCAAAACTCCTAACAATGTGGACATCCTACAAAAGGGCCTCACTGAGACAGATGTCTGGTGTCAAAGCCATGGCCTCAAGCTCAATGCCAAAAAGTGCACAGTCATCCCTTTGGGTAAAAACTCCGAACTACCACACAGGCGGTAGTCTACTTAACACTGAAAGTGTGATAAGAGACCTTGGGACACAGGTGGACAGTAGTCTCTCCTTTGATAATCACATTGCCGCAGTAGTCAGGAAATCCTTCTATGTGGCACACCTCATCACAAAAGGTTTCTCATCTAGAAAAAAAGAGGTCATTGTTCCCCTCTACTCATCACTCATTAGACCCATTATAGAGTACAATGCCCCTTTTGGTATGTACCTCAAGACATCTACAACAACTGGAAAGGCCACAGAAATACCTCACAGAGAGGATTACCGGCCTCAAACAGATGCCCTAAGCAGACAGTCTCAAAAAACTCCAGCTTTACTCTGTTGCATATTGCCTATTCAGAGGCAATGTCTGCCTAACATACAAAGCTATGTCAAACCCAGAGCTGTTGGACATGCTCCACTTAAAGAAATCCCAATCCCTCTGAGCTACATGCTCTAGGGACCTAAACCTTGTCACCACAATAAACAGAACATGCTGGAGGGATAGATTCCTGCCCCAGAGACTTCCCATACTCTGGAACAAACTACATATCTATATCAAATAAAGCTCCTCATTAGCACTCTTCAAGAAAAATCTTGATGATTGGATGGGAGATAGAAAATTCACCCCAGGGATCACTTCTGTGGCTCTGCTTGACAGGGGCACAGGAAAATAATTTTCTTGGGTGGCAAAAGCCAGGGAACCGTTTGGCTAGGCTTACATAGGCCCTAGGGCCAATAGCCTAGTACTTACCTATGAACCCAAGTGCCTAAATTAATGATGATGGGGTTTATGGGTAATGGTTCACGCAGGGGTGCATATGATAAAAATCCATTCAGTTTTAAACACTAACTTTATAGGCACCCTTTATGCTGATGGTGTGCAGGTTCCAACTAAGCCACTACAACCTTATTTTGTATACAGAAACACTCAGGGAACACAACAATCTGATCCATACCAGTGGAGGGCATGCGACAGACAACACCTTACTGACTGAATGTGCATGGTTTTGTCAGGGCTACGTTATTTGCTTTTGATCTTACTATTCCAAAGTTATTAGGAGCACTGTTCATTAGGACAATATGTTAGCCTAAGACAGGAGATATGATTTGAAAATATTGTGCTGGCTACAATGAATATGCTGTATTTGAAAATGTGATAAAAACTAGTCAAAAATGAAACATTATGCTTGACTTTAGTCAACAAGAACAGACAACTGTCTTGCATTCTGCATGTGGACCCTTTTGCCTGAAGATGTTTTATGGGGGAGGGGTTACTGTATGACCAATTAATCAAATGGATACTATCAGTGTACTTGACTCACTAATAGAGAATACACAGCCAGTGTCTAAGCCTGCAGAGGACGGGATAGCTATGTATCTATTCAACCATACCACTGGCATGTTTTCTGATTCTTATGGCTTTCCACCAAAATTTAATGCGAAAGATGTTCCTTTTAATAATAAAGAGATTCAATATAAGATGTCAGCTAGATGTTGATAGCAATGCTTACTTTATTTATTTATTTGATTGTTTATTGCACCAGTGTTGTAAAGATTAAGTACAGAGGCACAACTCTGTACTCTGAAGTAGCAAGTCATCAAACTCCTATCACATTGCATGAAAGTTCTGGAGAGGGTGACTGATAAATAGATGCACAGAATAGTAGAATGTAAGATGGGAGATGAGCAGTTCAGATTCAGAACAGGATGCAGCACAGCTGACCCAATGTTTGCAGTGAGGCTGACAGTTGAGAATAAGCTAGAGATGAGGAGGGAGTGTCCAAATGGGCATGCCTAAACTTGGAGAAAGCATATGATAAGGTCCCAAGAAAGCTGATCTGAGCAGTACTGCAGTGGTTCGAAGTCCCACAAACATTGGTAGAATTAGTGCAGACTATGTACATGGACCCAATGACTCAAGTACAAACAGTGTCCAGCCACACAGAGAGGTTCCCAGTGGGAGTGGGTGTACACCAGGGTTCAACTCTGAGCTCACTACTGTTCATACTGGTGATGGACTACATTAGCAAATGGGTTGGAGGGGACAGAATAAGAAAGATACTGCATCATGTGGCATTACAGGCAGACTCTGACCAAGAACTTCAGCAAAGGATAGGGGAATGGAATCCAAAACTGAAAGCACATGGGATGAAACCAAGCACACATCTGACCATGGTAATAGCAGCAAATTAGGGAAATCAGAAATAGCTGAGAATTGAAATAGAAGGAAAGACAGTGGAAAAGGTAAACAGCTTTAAGTATCTGGGAGGGGTGGTTGAGGAGAAGGGAAGTCTGAATAAAGAGGTCAAAGCTAGAATCAGAGGAGATGCAGCCAACTGGCACAGAGTCTCAGGTGTAGTCTATGACAGAAGAATGCCAAAGAAGCTGAAATGTGAGGTGTACGAGACAGTGGTGCGACCAGTACTACTGTATGGTACAGAAACCTGGGCAGTAAAGGCAGAACACATAAAGAAGCTACAGGTGATGGAAATGAAGTGCCTGAGAAGGGTGGTAGGAAGCACACTGTGGGACAGATGAAGAAATGAGGACATAAGAGCAGAAGGCAAATTAGCTCCAATTGCAAAAAAAGATGAAAGATAACAGATTCTGGTGGCTCGGACATATGTGCAGAAAAGCACAAAATTTGGGACAGGCAGGAAGAAGGTAAGAGGAAACAAGGACATCTAGCAAAGAGGTGGATGGATTGCATGAAAGAAAATCTGCAACAGTCAGGCATGAATGTTGAAGAAAGCAGGAGTGTGGCACTGAATCGAGAGAGATGGCGAGAGTTAACGATACCCCAATCCCATGTAGAAAATGGGGGAAAAGGGGGATGATTATGATGACGACGTTGCAAAGATTCCTTATTTCAGGATTATACTAATAAAATGGTTGTTAAAGTTGCCAAGCAACAACAAACTACTGAAAGCAAAAAAAAAAAACCTTCTGCATATATAAATCAGTAGATGGTTACATATAACTATAATCATATTAAATGCTGAAGTACTTAACATTTGCACTATGCCTCCTTAATAAAATGTCCATGTGTGTCAAAGCTTGTGATGGTGGCATAGAGGGATAAAGACCTTGACTACATCCCAGGTGACCCCAAACTAATAAGCAGTTCGGGAGCTTGATGGTGCATGCAGGGAAGATGTACTTTCCTTTCACTGAGGAAGGGTGATTACTCAGGCACACTTCCATGGTTAAATTTTTGAGGAAGCTGCGGACACATGGAAAGTATCATCTACTAGGCAGATGGGCTTTGGCCAAGTTGCCTAGCCAACCCCTTTGGCGTGAGGAAAAACATACTCAGAAGCAGTGTGACTACTTAAACAGGATGCAACGATCTCCTTCAGCCTACAATATGGTTGGAGTCCGTCTACAGGAGGACAAGCCATGTTCAGTACATCTGATACAGGAGGAAAGGCACTGGGAGCAGCTGATGATCTGCCGTGGTGGAGCATTAAAACAAAAAAGTCTATGCATGTGTGGGTAAGTCTGTGTGTGTAACATGCATTCAGCTTTAAATAATTAAGCACATATATTATTTTTGAAATCAGTTGTTTATATTACAGATCACGCAAAAAAACTTTAAAGTATGGTAATTACTGAATATTAAATGTTTTATTAAATTATTAAAAGAACAAAAAGTATTTTTCTAATAACCAATGAAACATACATGTACATTTACAATGATAGCCACTTGGAGTTTTAAAAGGAGGATTTCTTGGCCATAACTAATTCAGTCAAGTCAGCAGTGGGGTGTGGGGTTTGCAGACAGTTGCTGCTTATCAGAAATATCCCCCATTTTGTACATAGACACAAGTGATCCAAGAAGAGTAATTTCAGCGAGCGCCATAAAAAAAGATTGGATACTTTTGCTCTGTGAAACTGTATCTTGCACTATTCCTGTGAAAACATCATTGGTGTCAGAAGATGCTGAAGGTGGTTTTGTGGATGAAGTTGTTTCGTTTGGTGTCAATGATGCACTTAAGTTAACAGCATCATCGCCATCTTGCCTTGCAACTATTTCCCAGTACTTCAGCATTTGCCAATACATATTTTTTATTTATTTTTTAAGTCAGTCAGGTATCCATCTGGAGAAGTGCCTGTGTTCCAGCATCTAGTCATTGTTCAAAAAGTTTTCTTAGCAGTTCTGCAGAAGGCAATTGGCATCTTTGCAAATCCAACCATTGCTGGCACACTAAATACATTTTTGAATGCACTCCATACCCTATTTGTCAGAAGATAGAAAGGATAATGATGAACCATTACAGGTGCCTATAAATACACTCCATACACTCCCGACTGCAATACAATATTTTTTTTGTATTTACAATTAGGGGTCTTACTTTGTTTCTTAAGCTGTTATGCAGTTAGAAGTACACTATCTTTAATAGCACTGAATTTTACTTCAGTAGAAGCAGCTACTAAATCAAAGGCAAAAACGTACAGCTTTCCCTATTGTCCTGGATCCTTAAACAACACTACAGAGCATTTGTAAACACAGTGATATATCAAACCTTCATCACCTTCTGACTATAACGAGTTTAATGATTCACCTCTCAGTTCACTGTTGGAAACTAATTTCCTGGTTATTTGTTTTCATAATGTATGTTGTTGGTTAGTCAGATGGAAACTGGCCGTACCTTAAACACTAAGCCAAATGTGTAGTCTTTTAAGTCTACAAACAAGTAGTCATATGGCTTGTAGAGTGCATCTTCAAAAGGTGTATTAACCTATAGTTTATGTCTGAGATTTTAAAGTAAAGCAATATACATGGTATTCAAGTTGACAGTATAAATTTTTGTGCAACATATACAGTGCTGATAGTTCTGTGATGCCAGTACTGGGTAAAGCATTTTTTTACTTCACTATCTTCAGAAACTGATCCCATGAGATCATCTGGATTTACTTTGATTAGGTGCAGGAAGGATGTGATAATGTGTCATCTTGCAGAATGTTCAGTGTTCTTTCAAAACATGTTACCATGGGAAATTGTCCTTGCAAATTAATGCACAATACTTGCCAACATCTGTAATCCCACATTATACTTTCATGACATTTTATTAAAACCTTGAGCCGATTCTTAATGAAAGTTTGAGGGGTATGCCATATGGTAGTGTCTTAAAGTCTTCCTTTAACAACACCTTTTTGATACAGACAATTCCAAATATTTCTTTCATGTCCATTTCCAACAGTGATGCTTTTCTTAGTGAACACAATTTTTTAAGGCCTACAGTGATCAAGTTACCTGAATTATTAGAGGACAAAATATTCAGCTAGAAATTTCAAGTAGTTGAAATTAGCCTTTTCACTGTTTGCATCATTAAGTGTAGCTGCCTTAGATTTCATACATATTTTCTGCTGCTTAGATTGCACCTATACATTTTGAGCTGCCTAAATTAAACTCTGCAAAGTACTCATTTGGTGGAAGCTCAATGGTCAAATGACTCACGTAATCACCCAGTGTGGAGTTGCATATCACAGCTTTGATGACAAATATGATAGAATTTGCGTCATGGTAGAGGCAGCTTTCCTGAAACTCATTGAAGTAAATAGTATAATTGAAGTCTAGCATAATGTTTTTCTCTAGAGGAGGCTAGAGAACAGCATAAGTGCCACAGAAGCATGAATGCACAAAAAGGGAAGGGCAGCCATCATCATACTGGGGGGTGCCATCCATGGGCATGTACTTATGTCCCTGAATACTTCCCTACCCCATAATTAGTATAAAGCATATAAAACGATCCCTGTGTGGTTGGGAATAGACAATACAGAGCTAGGAGGCCAGGATCTCCTTTCCTAGCTTTGATCTCCTCTCCAAACCTCAAAGAAAGTGGAATGCTCTACCACCTGTGCTCTCAGGGGCCTTCCAGTTGGTGGTCTGGCCCAGTGGATAAGCCAGTTGGTCTGGTGAGGGTTGCATGAATAAAAACTAACCATCTAGCACTGCTATCTTGGACAATACATAAACATTTATGAAAGCAGATAAGGTTGGGGGGGCGGGGTAAAATTAATGGAGTGAAATGACAATTTCTAGTATGAGAATCTTACTCAGTGATTCTGTCAATTACAATGAAGTCTTGCAACACAAACCAAACAGTGAAAATGCAGTGTATGACATTACTATTAGAGGAATCAATAACGGACACAAGTGTTTCTTACAGCTGAAAACCAGAACAGAAGTACTGTTTGAAATTCCCAAGTTACATAAAATTTGACTGCCCCACTATTTTGGCTGATCATTTTGCCCTCTGACCTGAAGACAGAGCCTTTATGGATAACATGTGGACAATACATTGAAAAAGGCTATGTCTAAAAGAGACTCAAAGGACACACTGGACTTATTACACTCTTTTGTTAGCAATGCTGTTTTGGACAATTTTGTTACAGTGAACATTGCCTCTCTCTATACATCTAGCCCTCAAGACATTAGTACTGAATGCATGAGACTATATATTTCTACGCAGTAGTTTTACCAATAAGGATGTAAATTTGCTCTGCATTTTAACAGACACTGTATTGAAAAATAAAGCATTTTGTCAAATGTAAGATTTTATCAGCAAATTTCAGTAGTGCTTATGGTGGCTGCATTAGCTCCGGTATTTGATAAATGAGAGTGAATAATTACCAATTACAAAAAAAGTTTTATTTTTCATACAGCATACTGGTAATTTTTCTATGGATGGGGCAAAAATTATTTTTTTTAAGAATGCACTGAACTCAAGGTCCAAACTTTTGCATTTCACATATCAGACAATGGACAACACTACTGATCCCCTAGATGTTGCCATCAAACATGCAAATAATTTTCATCTAGAATTTTTAGTAACTTTACGTTTGTTAATTTTTGCACTTACATAGTTTCCAAACATTATATACCAAGAAGAATGCTGCAAAAATAAATTTATTAGTGCTTCTAGATTAATAATAAGTGATTTAATCTTTAAAGAAGAAATTAAAAAGTTAAAGATTGTGCTTTTAGAAAGAGGCCACGAAGCACCACTGTTAGATGAGATGTGTGCTATTCAAGCCAATCTCGTATTACAATTTTAATGCTGAAAATAATATCAATCATACAAATCACTGTCAGCTGGCCTTCTGCTTGACACAACATGGATTCCCAGAACATTAAAATATTGTGAAGGATAACTGTCAATTTGTCTTAAAAAACAACATACTGATGAAATGTGTTGGAAATTGTTCAACATTCTTTAATAAGACAGGTAATACACTAAAAAGCCTGTTCAAGTCTTCAGATAGAGTTGCTAATTTTAACAGTTAGGAGGTTTAAATATTGTTCGTGTTCTTACTGCCATTTTACTTGTCAAGGCCCAGTTTATCTCATAATCAACTGTGGGAGCACACTGCATCTCTACAAGCACATATATTTATACTACAATTTGCACATTATGCTATTACTTTTATAGAAAGAGCCACTGCTGTATGTTCGGGTTATAAGAAATTATTTTTTTCAGTTACAGACAGTGTTAATTTGTACTTGAAAGGTGCTGATACAAATACTTTGCTCACTAGAGAGACTAAACATTAAGTGACTATTAATTTACAGGCGAGATGGAAACTAATTACTCAGTTTCAGACTGATGATATCCAAAAAACTGATACCGGCAACTATTTGAAAGAAAAATGCAAAACTGTACATGAAGTAGACAAGGTGATACAATATATGGACTGGCAAGTGAGAAACAAGAGTAATGTAGTCTGTAAAATAACAAGAATACATTTACCAAATGTGATTATAATTAATGAAAATAGGGAACTCTATTAATGAGCTCAATCTACAGCATGTTTTTTTGGGGAGAAATGGATCATTTAGTGGATGATGCCCCAATAAAATTCTGTGGAAGATGAGATGAAAAGTGACAGTTAAAAATGACTGCATAACTTATCGTGCCTCTGTGGCACAGAGGAATTGAGCCCTTATTGCGACCAGGGTTTAAACCAAGCACTGAAGAAGCAAGGCAGGGAGGGAGAGGAATAAAGGGGCATAGACTGCTCACCTCTCCCAGGCGAAGGGGGTGTAGGCACTCGGTAACACATAAGGAAATGCAACTGCTTTGTTGGAGATCAAGGAAGCCACTTCCCATGCTTGAGAGAAGGGGACGGTACTTGAAATAAGGGACAACCAGCACAGTCAACCTATTGTATATCCATCTCAATAAAAAGAGGGTCTATGAGGAATGTTGGAGCATAAGCAGAAAAAACCATGAACACCTCCTGGTGGCTATCTAAATGAATGTCTCCTCGTGGTTGACTACTACCTCAGTGACAGGGGCTAGGAGGGGGGTTGATGTTCGACAGGCAGCAGGAGCAAAGAGTATAAAAAAGGCATGGTTAAATACTCTAAATGCAATACGGAGGGGTATTTAAAGATAGATTGCAAGGTTTCTGAAGCTTTGTCAATAAAGATAATAAGCAATTATTAGAAATGGACTGAGAAGAAAATGAAGCAATGATAAAATGTGATGAAAATGAAATGACAAAACGTGATGCGGAAATGAAAACAGCACTATTATTAAAGGAGAACAAGTATTAATGAATAGAAATTTGCACTTATTTGTTTAAAATTACAGGAACAAACTTCAAAACAAAGGGAAAAAATATTACACATCATGAACAAGGAACAGCTTCTACTGCACATGCATGCAAAAGAAGCAATTCAGTAGTCGAAAAGGACAGTTTATATACAGTCAGTGTGAATGTTAATATCAAAAAGAGCATAAGACACATTTTAGTGTATAACTGGCATGTGACTTTAAAGCATGGTTTAATTTAGTATAGGAACTGTAACTGCTGAGTGGAAAAGATACAGTATGATCAATGGGAGCAAACGAATGCTGTGGAACAGCAGTGCTTGCAACAAATGAATGATTTAAACATAATAGCTGTTAAACTGCTAAAACAGAAAAGACGAGTAGGTGGACTAAAATGTAATCGTTATGCAACTACAAATGGCAAATAAAGGCAGAACTTATCTGAAAAAATGTTATTATGAAAACACCTACTGCAGTAATAAGAGGCACACAGTGTAACATAACAAAGATGAAAGAGATGGGATACATTTAACACAGGCAAAGAAAGGAAAACATACTCACCAAAGGGGGAAATTTAAGACTTGAAACTAACTATGTAAGAACTGAAACCAAGTGTATTTTCTTTTCAGAAACTAAAGAAAAGGAACAAAGAATTTTTTTTTTCCACAGAAGTCTGTTACATATGCCAAGTTAGAGGTTAATACAGAAGTCATCCAGATGGGGAAGAGGAAAACAAGGCTTAACAGGGACAGTAAATGAGACAGAACAAAACAAAGCGATCAAGCAGCTATGGATGGATCATTTGCATATGAATAGGTTTCATAAATTAAGGGAGGAATGGTGCATGGCTTTTAAAGAAAGACAAAATACTACATAGAATTGGAGTGAACAATACAGCAAGAAAAATGGAAGTACAACGTATTAAAGGAAAAGCAGGAGCTACAAATAGAAATATGTGGTATATGTCTTAAGGAAGGAGAGACACTGGGGAAAATAAAACGAAAAATGTGTATATGACAGAAATGCAGTTTGACAGGAAGAAAGATATTAAATTAATCCATTAGCTAAGAAATGAAGGAGCAAACTACAGAGGCAGAAATAAATGGAATTTATAGAAACAATACTTAGTAATTTTCAGGAACACAAGGAGTGAAATTTAAGGAAAGGCAGGATATGAGTGATGTAATGTTGCAGTAATATTTGTTAAAAAAAGAAAATGTATACTGCATGAAAGTTATGAAAAGTATACAATAGTTTGTTTCCTTTCCAAAACTGTACGTGTATTCATGACATTGTTTAAATGGTATGAAGTTAATAAAGGTGATCTAAAGAAATACCGATGAAAAAAAAAAAGATATAAACTGGGATAAAAAAAGGAAAACACTGACGTTGAGAAAATTCTTTAATAATAACAGCAAAGCTTTCGGGACTAAACCCTTCTTCAATACTACAAACATTTCAAAAATCAAAACAGTTAAATTTAAATAGGAGTCAAAACCATCACATGATATTATTAAATAATTTTCTCAACGTCAGTGTTTTCTTTGGCATATTCCTTTTCGTTTTACAGCAGGAATTCTATTTCGTTTATAAAAAAAGGAAAGCAAGAATGTATGAATACAATGAAGGACTATGCAATTTTAAATTGAAAGTATGGGAAGGAACTGTGATGCCCATGCCCTGGCCCAGCAATCAAGGAGCCTCAATCCTCACCACTAACACCAGAGAGGGAGTCTCATCTGAGAGGAAAGGATAACAAATACACACAGTAAAGTACAATTTCCCTTAAGAGCACACAGAGATCACAGTCAGTCTGGGGCTGGTCGCTCCCTTGCTCCCTAGGTCCCCAATACGACTCCCCACTGGCACAGCTATAGTGTCCAGATCTCAGCCTAGCTGACAAGCAAAAACCTCCTTTACCCTCTCTGTCCAACCAGTGCTTCATGTCCCTGCCCAAGTAGCTGATACACACACACACACACACACACACACACACACACACACACACACACACACACACACAGATAAGTATGTATACAACTTCACAGACACTCCTGGGAAAGGCTGACACATATTCTCCAGCTGTGCCCCTATGCCCAGACTATACTGTAGTAATTCCTGCCACCACCAGCATATTATCAGCTACCCAAAGGCCCTTAAAAGGGGTGTCCAATTATTACTGTGCAATATTAATATCCAATAGTAGTGTAACTTAAGCAATCAAGGCTTATTGGAAGGGCTTAGTCCAGGATCACTTACAAGCATGCAATGCACTCCAGAGCTTAAATTATCTCTAATTAAACCAGCCACAGTTGAAAAGGGTTTAAAATATTTAATAATAAATACTAAAAACACAAGACAATATTACTACACCACAGTGCTATTCAAGAGTTCAGAGATCACACAGACACTTAAAATAATTCAGTAGTACAGTTCTGACATAACAGAAAAACACTTAGTCTAATCTTTATAGTCCTAGCTATTTCTACAAGAAAATACACTTCTAAGATAACTTACTTTTAAGACAACAGGCAGTGCTGAGTTAGATGTCCAAGATCAAAATGCTAAACAATCCTGGTTCACACTGTTTAAATTGAAACTCAATTTCTGATAAACATTACATCATCTTTTTCACCCTTCCTGGAGTTCCCAGGCTACACATTAACTGCATTTACATTATTTTACACTTAGAGCAATAAAGGACATTCCACATGTAAATTCTGGTCATTAACTATAGCCTTAAAACAATAGGCAGGAAGCCCCCATCCAGCCGGACTGGAGCCGACTTGTAAAACTTCAAAGGCATTGATGAAATAATTTTCATTTCAAAGGACCAACAAGAATTGCTTGACTTAGCTTTCTTTACAGCAGATGGCAATGTTGCCACATTGTTTTAAGTTCAATATTCACAGTATTTACAAATAATAGAATTATGTACCAAATTCTATTTGACTAGGCTGGCAGCCTTCACCCATCTCTACCAGTCTTCACAGGAACAAAGAAAGGTGGGTATTAGAGTGAAAGTGTAAGAGATTGCTGAAGAGCAAAATGGTTGTGCTAAACAGGAAAATTACAACAGAAAGGAGTATGACATGAAGTAAAATGAATGAAAAGTCAGGACCAAGTATAGACTGCAGACAGAACTTCCAAGATGGCTGCACATTCAGTAACAGCTTAATTCTAGCTCTCCCAGTGTGAAAACAGAAACTTAGCAGAGAAAGCCAGTAGACCTAGACGTAGAGTCTGCTGGGTAAATTTAAGTAACTGCCTAATAAGTGCACTGCCTGAATGCCAGGAAAAAGAAATACAGAGGACCCGAAGGAAAAAGAGCTACAAAAGGTGAAGAAAAAACACAGACTGGGAAAAGTACCGTACCTGTTTAGCAAAAGGCAGTGCAAGCTACAGACATGACGTCCAGTAACCTAGAGGATAGTATAAGGCAACTGCACACAGACCTGACTAAAATAAATAAAGCACTGACTGAGTACATCAATTCAAACAATAAAAGGCTGGAAAAATGGAAGAAGCTTTAAACAGATATTCAGATAAGGTGATAAAACTGCAAAACTCACAGGTCAAAAATGAAAAGGCTGGCTGAATATGAGACTAGACTACACAAGAAGAGGTTTCAGATAGAATTAGAGGACAGGGCATGTAGGAAAAAACCTGAGATTTTCTGCTGTACCCAAGAAGCTGGAAGGAACAGATTGTATTAATTTTATGAAAGCACAAATAAGCAGCTAGACTACTATTCCACAACAGGAATTAACTGAAAGGGCACATAATGTGTATGCTCCAAACCTGGCTATGATAAAACAACCTAGACCTTTAACAGTAGATGCAATCTTACCAGCAGGAAGAGTTGATTCTGACAAAACTGTGAAAGAGGGACACATACTATAAGTGACAGGCAGAGTGTTTGGGGAGAATGACTACTCATTGTACAACAGGCAGAACAGGAGTACATTTATCCCATTATTCAGGGAATGTAGAGAAGGAGGTGTGAGATTCAAATTGCTGCACCCAGCTAGCTGCAAAATATTTTTCCTGAAGAAACGAGATATTTTTTTTATGAAGTATATGCTAAGGAAGAAATACAAAAGTCTGACCAACAAAAAGTAAGCTGTGAAACTGAAGGATATTCTGTTTTGTGCTCTTATGGTAATAAAGACAAAGACAGACTGAGTCAGTGAAACCTTTTCCAGTGTTTCAACGGAAAATGTTGAGAGAGGGAAAAAAGCACAAGAGCTGACTAGAAGAATCGAGAGAATGTTGGAAATGAAGCAGAGACAGGGTTTGGGGGAAGGAGATGAACAGGAATATAACAATAAAATCTGGAAATATGTCCTACTTCATGTCATTAATGTTTGGAGAATAAAATCAGTAACTTAGAAACTGACAAATGTGGGATTACAAAGCAATAATTATATTTGTGGAACATGAAAGAACAAGAAAATCAGAAATTGGACGTTTATGGACTTAAACTTGTAGGGGACTCTAAAGCATATGACCTACTTGATGTCATTAATGTCTGTAAAAATACTCAGGAGAGGAGGAGGAGGGAGAAAGTTAAATGCAGGTAAAACATTTTTTTTTCTTAATAGTACTCTTTAAATAGTGCATGATTTTCTTTACATGTTATAATTTTTTTGGTCATTTTTAAGTGTAATGGGGGTACTAATGTAAATAAGTGCTCCTGTTTTTTGTTTTTGTTTCTTTCTTCCCTTTTCTCTTTTTCTCCTTGTTCAATTTTAAGAAATGTAGGCACTGCAATGAAAAAAAAAGATGTGGTTAAAAGAGCATGACAAAATAAAAATTATTGTGTGTGTGTTTTTTTTTTCATTCTTGCATAAGGGAATGACTGGTTCTCATGTCTCTAGCAGACAATCTGATAAAGAGAAGCGATGGCTTGGAGAAAATGTTTTCCCAGCTTTGAGAGCTATAAAGATAAGACAAAACCAGAGAGCACATAATAGAACCAAAGGCTATACCATGCATCTTAGCACAGATAACATTTTTTTAGGTTAGCTCGAGTGTGTGTGTGTGTGTGTGTGTGTGTGTGTGTGTGTGTGTGTGTGTGTGTGTGTGTGTGTGTGTGTGTGTGTGCATTTTTGAGAGTTTTCAATAAAACAAAAAGTTCTGTAAGATGTGACATAGGCTCAAATGAAGATAACAAAAAAGGTATAAAAGATCAGCCAACCAAAGAGTACATGCATTTAACACTAAAGCTGAAACTAGACATTTAACAAAAAAGTTGTACATAAAAAGTGAGAATAATAATCTCTCAAGAATATGATGCTTTCTATAATGTCTTTAAACGTTAATAGTCTCACAGATAAATACAACAAAGAAACAGTAGTGAACTATATTAAAAAATGTAGAGTGCAAATAGCTATGTGACAGCAGACACACACTTAGAAAGAACTAAACATGTGAATTTGATTATGAAAGGTTTTCAGGATGCTTATTCAGTGGAATACATGGGGCAAAGGAAGAGAGGAGTACTTATATTAATTAAAAGAGAAGCTCCAATAGTAATAGAAAAGTTTAAAAAAAGACAATGGTAGATATGTTGCACTAAGGGGCTATTGGCAAGGGAGGAGGATTACACTGGCATGTATTTATATTCCACCGAAAACTAATATAATGGAGCTTAAGAAAATTCTGGGAGAAATAATCAGCTTTCAACAAGAAATATTACTTATAGGTGGAGACTGGAATTTGATTTGAAACAGTGAAGATGTGCTTGGGGGGGGCAAAGAATGGAAAATGTAACAAAGGAGGACAAATTTTTAATGAAATTTATAAAAATATTTGGCATGGAAGATGCGACTTCAATAACAGTAGCTTGGTGCGAATTTATATACAATTCCCCAAGATACAAAATCTGGGCTGGGCTAGAGAGAATTTACATTTCACAGCAACATGTGCATTGAAGGTCTTGATATGCACCCAATAACTATTTCAGATCATGCGCCAATAATAACCAAAATAAAGACACAGATTAATGAAATAAAAATGTGATACTGATACTTTCCTATCTATTTATTGAAGAGAGAGGAATTTAAGGAATGAGGCACGGAAATTATTCAGGGGCTATTAAAGATAGAAATTTCTTCTGAAAATATAGCTACAGAGTGGGAAAACATTAAAATGGAGTTTAAAAATATGGTGAAAAAAGGGAGATATGGATAAGAAGTAACAAAAAATATTTAGCTTGACTGACAAATGTTAAGTATTGCAAAACAGGGGAATCTCACAGAACAACAAGAGGAGCAACTGCAGAATGCTAAAGACATTAAGGGATTACCTTGATAATATGCATGAGTTTAGAATGACTGTTGCTAAGCAACTGTTTTTTGATAAGAACTCCAGAGCACAAAAACTTTTAGCTCAATGACTCAGGCAACAGAAAGTAGAAAGGGCCGTCACCAAACTTAGGGAGCCTATAACCAGGAAAATAACAACGGACCCTGTAGAAGTAGTAGAGATATGTCGGAAATTCTATGAAAGTCTGTATAAAGCAGTGAAATATGGAAATCAAGAAAAGGTACACATGGAAATATTTATGGAAGAATTAAATATGCCAAACAGAGGTAGAGGAGGGCTCAATTACTAACAGTTAGGAAAGAGATGAGATAAAAATGGTGATGTATAACCAATATACAGGAAAGTCCCCAGGGATAGATGGTATTACTGTGGGAGTTTGGAAGCTAGGAGGGAAAAAAACAAACCTTCCATATATTTTTCAGTTAACAGTATTTTAAGATGAGAAGTACCAACATCCTGGAAGAAAGTGCTGGTAGCTGTAATAACTAAAGAGGGTAAAGGATCCATCAGATCCAGCTTCATAGATGCTCATTTCAACACTAAACCATGACTCTAAAGTAATACAAACAAAACTGTCCCCAACCAGTGATAAAGTCCATGGAGAACCTCAGAAAAAACAAGAACCAAAATATCTGTGTAACAGCAAGGCAGGCACACAGCAGTAAAAGTTTGAAAAAACAGTATAAAGTTATTTACTGAACATGAGTGCTTTTGCAAACAGCATTGCTTCATCAGACAAAAAACACAGCTTTGAATCCTCATATATACAATGAAGCTAAAAGCAATAAAAGCAATTATCCAATCATACTTGAGAAAACTCCCTTGTTAAAAAATGTTCCTGCTCACTTAAAAATTAAGGCAACAGCACTCAGTATTATGTTGCATTGTAGGGTATATCATTTCAACTTCCTAGATTTCAAAACAGGTCTCATGGGGACAGAATCATTTAATCCATACCCCCGATGTGCCCCAAGTCTCAATATCCACTGTAAATCGACACTTTCTGTCCTGTTAGCAAAATCCCAATTCTATCACTCTCAATCAAAGCATGCAGAAATTGAAAAAGAAAAATATGGTCAGCTCCTGCTTGCAAGATATGCTTTGCTAAAGCAATGAAGTCAAGACCTTTCATAGTGCAATAAGTGTGATCCCGATGCATTCCCTTAGACGGCGACTAGTTTTACATATATAGAATTTAAAACAGACTTTACAGTGCACTACGTATATGACATTCTTAGTATTGCAGTCAGTTGCTACCTTCAGCTGCCACAAACAAACTGTCACTGGATGCCTAAAGAATTGGGACTCATCAATGAAATCACAAAAGGCACACAAATTACATTTCCTAGTGCCTGTTAACCCCTCAGTGCCCACGGTATGCACCCTAGGGTAAACATAATTGTTGCTACAATGTTCTCTTATTCCTGTACACAAATCTGGGTCATAAACCAACCAACCCAGCTGCCTTTTAATCCACACATAAGATGTGCCAATTAGTGCGCATCACTTCTGTAACTTTATTCACATTCCTGGTGTATGACAGAATGACTGGGATCTCATTACTATTCCTTGAGCTGTCCATCCTAGTCCTTGTGTCACTACAAAAATACGGCCATGCTCTACCTTCCCTCTCCTGAAGAATCTTCTAATAGGCATTATCTGCCTTCATCTGAGTGTACCCCCTTTCCCCATAAACCCATTACAAAAGTCTTGTTCCTCACGGGATAAGTGTGAAACACTCATTGCTTGCCCCTTGATTATATTAGTGAAAATGTGTTGGGGATGCATGTTACTCCTGTGCAAACACGCCGGGCGATAACTGTTCTTCCTGTGCATCCTGATAGATAAACCACCAAAAACGCCTCTCACTACATCTATATCCAAGAAATCAATTCTCGCAGTAGAGCACTTCATGCTAAATTTCAAAAAGTCACTCCTACTATTCAAGTGTTGAAAAAAAACTCAGAAGGGCCTCCTCATTTCCTTTTCATCCCACCAAAAGATCATCGAAGAAACATCAATAAAAATACACATGGTATCACCTACACTCAGTATATGTTGATATTCCCACTCTGCCATCACCAGGTTCGAATATGAGTTGGCACAGCTTATGCCCATTGCTACACCTGCCATTTGCCAATAACAGATGTTATTGAAAAGAAAGATAATATGATCCAAAACTAATTCCAACAGACAAATTAAATCCATATGTTTGGCCTCAAACTTGCCATACCTGGTTAAGCAATTTTTGACCATACTTATACTCTTGATTGGGTACACACATGAATGATAGCATGTCCAGAGTGACCAAAATGCCTATTGCCTTACTCCATGACCCAGAAGTCTCACTGTACAAATCTCATAAGAAAGTGCTCCATATTGCTCAAAACAGTGGAACACTCATTCAACATTACTCTTAACTGTTTATCCAAGTATATTGAAATGGGCTCGGTCAGCCACCCACCACCTGCTACAATGGACCTGACAACAGGGGTCTATACGGACCTTTGGGAGACCATGCAATTGTGCTACAAGTGGCTCATCTACTTTAAAGTACTTAAACAGTTCCCTCGTTATCAGTCCCAGATAGACACATTCATGGAGACTGTTAAAAATACGATCCTTCATTCTTCCTACAATACTCGACTCAACAATTTTACACACCTTATCATCTTGTAGCATCAGTTGAATCCCATCAAAGTAGTAGTCCTTGTCAAGAACTCCCACCAGTCCACCTTTATCTGCCGGGCGAATAACTACTTCAGTGTTAGTCTTCAAACCAAACAAAGCTTGTTGTTCAGCTTCAGATAAATTCCTTCTCTTAAGTTGCTGCCTCTGCCCCAAACAGCTGCACAGATCATCAAAGGGATTTTACTGTTGAAAGATATCAGTCAGGAGACGAGTACAAAAAAACTTCCACAGCATTGGATATGCCATGGAACACAGTGAAGACAGTCATCAAACAGTGGAGAAAATATGGGACAACAGTGACGTTGCAAAGAACTGGACGTCTCTCCAAAACTGATGAAAAGACAAGACAAAAACTGGTTAGGGAGGCTGCCAAGAGAACTACAGCAACACTGAAGGGCAAGTACTGGTTGTGTATTACATGTGACGACAATCTCCCGTATTCCTCATTTGTCTGGACTATGGGGTAGGGTTGCAAGATGGAAGCTTTTCTTAA
The DNA here is from genome assembly GCF_019279795.1 of Protopterus annectens. Lineage (NCBI taxonomy): Eukaryota > Metazoa > Chordata > Ceratodontiformes > Protopteridae > Protopterus > Protopterus annectens. Next base: position 271,589,711 of record NC_056728.1, read on the forward strand.
ACAGAAAAACACCCAGGCCCATCTAAAATTTGCAAAACAAAACATCAAGTCTCCCAAAAGCATGCGGGAAAATGTGTTATGGTCTGATGAGACCAAGGTTGAATTTTTGTCCACAATTCCAAAAGGTATGTTTGGCACAAAAACAACACTTCACATCACCAAAAGAACACTATCCCCACAGTGAAGCATGGTGGTGGCAGTATTATGCTTTGGTGTTGCTTTTCTTCAGCTGGAACTGGGGCTTTAGGTCAAGGTGGAGGGAATTATGAACAGTTCCAAATATCAGTCACTTTTGGCCCAAAACTTTCAAGTGTCTACTAGAAAGCAGAAGATAAAGAGGAATTTCACTTTTCAACACAACAATGACCCCAAGCATCCATCCATATCAACAAAAGAATGGCTTTACCAGAAGAAAATTAAAGTTGTGGAATGGCCCAGCCTGAGCCCAGACTTAAATCCAATAGAAAATCTGAGGGGTGGCATGAAGAAGTTTGTACACGAGATGCCCTCGCAATCTGACAGATTTGGAGCGCTTTTACAAGGAAGAGTGGGCAACTACTGCCAAGTCAAGATGTGCCATGCTGATAAGACTCCTACTCAAGAAGTCTGAATGCTGTAATTAAATCAAAAGGTGATTCAACTAAGTATTAGTTAAAGGGTGTGCACACTTATGCAACCAGATTATTGCACATTATTTTTATAGCTTTTCCCCTAACAGATTTGTTTGTTTTTCAATTGAATTGTACAGCTTATAGGTCACATTAAAGGTGGGAAAAGTTTTGAAATTAATGAAAGGAGTATGGATTAAAAAATTATTCTGTGTAGAAGATGTGGATATGTGAGAAAAGACTAAAGAAAAGATCATACAAAAACTGAGAAAATAAAAGTTCTGTTATATGGATACTGACAGTAAGACACAAGCAGTTAAAATGTTCTTAGTCCCTTTAGTCTTATACATAGGTCAGGCATATTTTTATCAACTTGAGGAGAAGTTGTGGACAGATATTAATAAAAAGATGAAGGATTTTTTCTGGGAGGTGAAGACAGCAAGAATCAAGTGGGATAAATTGATTCTTCCAATAAAACTAGGCAGATTGGGATTACCCGATTTGAAAGGGTATTTACGAGCAATACAGTTAAGGCTCCTATACACAGTACAAGCAGAAAACTATAATTCAAAGTGGAACGAGATGATGATGAAATGTGGGAAAGCACAAGAAACAAGGAGAGACTGGGATTTTTGATCCAGACCTTTAAGGAGAATAAAAATAATCATACAGATTATGATATTCACAAAGCTGTAGAAAGTATTCTAAAATCAAAGCCAACACGGGAATGGAGAAAGGAGATTCTGCCAATAGGGATAACTGCAATTAGGGATATAGGCAAGAGGGGGCTGGAATTTATTGGAGAAAACTGGTAAAGGAACCAAGGTACTTGGAGCAAGTAATTAGAGAGGGAAAGGTAATAGAATATGAAGACGCCAAGAACTTATTTGGACTGCAGGTTAGAGATTGCCTTCCCTGTCAAAGATTGATTTCAGAGTATAGGCAAAGAGAAAGAAATGGGGGGGGGTCCTAAAAAAAGACCAGCACTAGTAGAGTTTTTAGTAGACTTTAGAACAAAAGTTGCAGTTAAAAAAGGAGTAATTAGTACAGCATATAAAATATTGCATGACAACAATAAGAATCAATTACAGGACGTTAGAAAGGATTGGGAAGAGAGACTGAATAAGCAATTCACAAATATATTTATATATATATATATATATATATATATATGTATATATACATATATATTTGTATGTATGTATATGTTCATATATATATGTACATATATCTATACATGTATAAATGTATGTATGTATATATATATATATATATATATATATATATGTATATATGAATGTATATGTGTGTGTGTGTATATATATATATATATATATATATATATATATATATCTATCTATATCTATATATATATATATATATATATATATATATATATATATATATATATATCTTCTTTCGGCTGCTCCCATTAGAGGTTGCCACAGCAGAACATCTGTTTCCATTTCTTCCTGTCCTCTGCATCTTGCTCTGTCACACCAACCACCTGCATGTCCTCTCTCACCACATCCATAAACCTTATCTTTGGCCTTCCTCTTTTCCTGTTACCTGGCAACTTCATCCTTAGCATCTTTTTCCCAATATACTCTCCATCCCTCCTCAGCACATGTCCAAATCAACGTAATCTTGCCTCTCTGGCTTTATCTCCAAACCTTCCAACCTGGGCTGACCCTCTAATAAACTTACTTCTAATCCTGTCCAACCTCGTCACACCTAGTGCAAATCTTAACATCTTTAACTCTGCCACGTCCAGCTCTGACTCCTGTCTTTCTGTCAATGCCACGGTCTCCAAACCATATAAGATAGCTGGTCTCACTACCCTTTTGTAGACCTTCCCTATCACTCTTACTGGTACCCTCTGGCACAAATCACTCCTGACAAACTTCTCCACCCACTCCATTCTGCCTGTACTCTCTTCTTCACCTCTCTTCCACACTCACCATTACTCTGAACTGTTGATCCCAAGTATTTAAACTTGTCCACCTTCGCCACCTCTACTCCCTGCATCCTCACCATTCCTCTAGCCTCGCTCTCATTCACACACATATATTCTGTCTTAGTCCTGCAGACCTTCATTCCTCTTCTCTCTTGAGCATATCTCCACCTCTCCAGGGTCTCCTCCACCTGTTCCCTACTCTCACTACAGGTCACAATGTCATCTGCAAACATCATAGTCCACAGGGACTTCTGTCTGATCTCGTCCTTCAACCTGTCCATCACCATTGCAAATAAGAAAAGGCTCAGAGCTGATCCTTAAAGTAATCCCACCTCCACCTTAAACGCATCCATCACTCCCACCGCAGACCTCACAGCTGTCACATTACCCTCTTACATATCCTGTACCACTATTACATACTTCTCTGACACTCCCGACTTCCTCATACAATACCACAACTCCTCTCTAGGCACCCTGTCATATGCTTTTGGTTAGTCCACAAAGACACAATGCAACTCCTTCTGACCTTCTCTGCACTTCTCCATCAACACTCTCAAAGCAAACATCGCATCTGTAGTGCATCTTCCTGGCATGAACCCGTACTGCTGCTTACTAAACATCACCTCCCTTCTTAACCTAGCTTCCACTACTCTTTCCCATAACTTCATACTGTGACTGATCAATTTAATCCCTCTATAGTTACTACAGTTCTGCACATCACCCTTATTCTTAAAAATCTGTACCAAAACACTTATTTCACTCCTCAGGCATCCTCTCACTTTCCAAGATTTCATTAAACAATCTAGTTAAAAACTCCACGGCCATTTCACCTAAACACATCTATGCTTCCACAGGTATGTCATCTGGACCAACAGCCTTTCCATTCTTCATCCGCTTCATAGCTGTCCTTACTTCCTGCTTGCTAATCTGTTGCACTTCCTGATTCACTATCATCACATCATCCAACCTTCTCTCTCTCTCTCATTCTCTTCATACATAAACCCCTCAAAGTACTCTTTCCATCTGTTCAACACACTCTCCTCGCTAGTGAGTACATTTCCCTCATTATCCTTTATCACCCTTACCTGCTGCACCTCTTTACTAGCTTGGTCCCTCTGTCTAGCCAATCGGTACAGGTCCGTTTCTCCCTCCTTAGTGTCCAGCCTTTCATACAACTCTTCATACGCCTTATTCTTAGCCTTAGTCACCCCTCTCTTTGCCATGCACTTCATCTCCTTATACTCCAGTCTACTTTTTTCATCTCTTTGACAATCCCACTTCTTCTTCGCCAACCTCTTTCTCTGCATACTCTCCTGAACTTCCACATTCCACCACCAGGTCTTCTTGTCCTCCTCCTCCTTTCCAGATGTCAAACCAAGCATCTTTCTACCCATCTCCTTACTAGCTCTGCAGTAGTTACCCAGCTATTTGGTAACTCTTCGCTGCCACCCAGTGCCTGTCTTAACTCTTCCTTGAACGGCACCGCACAATTACCCTTTTTCATTTTCCACCATTTGATCCTTGGTGCTGCCCTCACACTCCTCCTCTTCTTGATCACCAATGTCATCCTACAAACCACCATCCTATGCTACCTAACTACACTTTCCCCAGCCACCACTTTAAAGTCTCCAGTCTCCTTCAGACTGGTCCTACTACATAAGTTATAATCCACCTGTGTGCATCTTCCTCCACTCTTGTATGTCACCCTGTGCTCCTCCCTCTTACTAAAATACGTATTCAACACAGCCATGTCCACCCTTTTCGCAAAATCCACTACCATCTGACCTTCTGCATTCCTTTGCTTAATGCGATACCTGCACATCACTTCCTCATCCCCTCTGTTCCCTTCACCAACATGCCCAGTGAAATCTGCTCCAATCACCACTCACCCACCCTTGGGTACAGTCATCACCACTTATTCCAACTCGCTTCAAAATTTTCTCTCTCATCCATCACACACCCAAGTTGTGGAGCATATGCACTAACATTCATAATTACACCATACATTTCCAGCTTCATAAACATCACTCTTTCTGACACACTTTTCACAATCATAACAATCTTAGCATACTGTTCCTTCAGGATAACCCCTACACCATTTCTCCTCCCAACCACACCACGAAAAAACAATTTGAACCCGCTTCAGATACACCTAGCCTTGCTCCCTTCCCATCTGGTCTCGAACACACAATATACCAACCTTCCTACTGCCCCTCATATCAACTAGCTCTCTCCCTATACCAGTCATCCTGCCAACATTCAAAGTTCCAACCCTCACTACCACAGTCCTAGCCTTTACCTGCCTTCGGGCATGCCTCCCCCTCTTCTCCTGCTTCACACACACACACACACACACACACACACACACACACACACACACATATATATATATATATATATATATATATATATATATATTAGTAGCAGAGTACCTGGGTGATCAATAAACGACGCCAGAGCCAGTAACAGATTTGAGCACTTTCGTTCGCATGTTTATTACAACATTGTTGAACTTCTTCAGAAATCTACAGAGGAACTTTTTGGTTGAAGTATAAATATACAACAGTGGAAGTAATTAGACTCAGTGATGACGTGTGCACTCAGATTGGTGATGAGGGCACTCCTAATGGTCACCTGATCCATTTGAGCAAACATTTAATATTTATGGCTCCATTCAGTCCTTGGGGTGTGTCAGCACTAAGTTCGACTTGCCATTTAAGTTCTTTTACTTCAAGAGGGGGTGCTGCTCTCCTCACTAAAGCTGCGTACTTTATCCAAGATTAAGAATTTGAAATTGGAGTTGCTGCAGCTGGAGGTGTGTTTGGCTAGAGCGTTGGTGTGGTCTTTCCTTCTGATTGCCTGATAGTGTTCCCTAATCCTATCTTTAAGCCGGCGTGTGTTCATTCCTATATAGAATGCCTCACATTTGGTACATTTGCTGTAATATACTACGTTGGTAGTGTTACAGTCATAATTGTCCTGTGGGACGATAGTTTTTTTCTGTGGAGGCATGTAAGGGAATCTGTAGTGAGGATGTATTGGCAGCAGTTGCAGTCCTTGCACGGGAATGTGCCGGACGGTGCGTTGCTATTGTTTCTTTCTTTTCTTGCGGCGCTCTGTTCAAAGAATGCTTTCAACGAGTGGGTTCTTTTGTAAGTGAATTCCAATCGGTTCCCTATGACTTTGGCTACTTCTGGGTTGGTTCTGAGGATGTCCCAGTTTTTAGCGATGCTGTGTTTTATGTCATCAGCGTCACTGGAGATGGGTACAGGGAATCTTGGGCTCAGACTGTCTTTTTTTCTTCGGGGCTATTTTAAACCCATATGTAATGATGGGTTTGTGTCTGCTATGTCTGTGTTCACTTACTTCCTTGATAGTTCTGTCTATGAGCTCATTAGGGTAATTCTTGTTTAAGAATTGCAGTTTGAGCTTGTTGCATTCAAGGGTGTACTGGCTGTCTTGGCTTACTAGCCGTGACAGTCTTATGTATTGGCCCTTAATAACATTCTTTTTCATGAAGTGAGGGTGGGAGCTGCGGTAATCAAGGAAATTTTTCCTGTGGGTAGGCTTCCGGTATAGCGTGGAGGCAAATTCTTTGCTGTGTGGTTCGAAGCTAAGAGCCACATCTAGGAAGTTGATTTCTGTCCCCTTGCCTGCAATGGTGAAGTCTAGGAAGGAGTTACTGTCTTTGATGTTCTGGATAAAGGTGTCCAGTTCTGCTGCGGATCCTTTCCAGAGGAAGAACATATCGTCTATGTATCGTATATACATGGCAATGTGTTCGAAGCCTGTGACCTTCGATAAGGTGTCTGCTTCCCAAGCGCTGAGCACCAGGTTTGCATATGAGGGAGCCATTTTGGCTCCCATGGCTACACCTTTGAGTTGTTGGTACAGGTTCCCTTGAAAGCTGAAGTAGTTGTTTTCAAGGACTAACTTCAGGAGGGCGCATAGAGTGTCAGCTCTCTTGGGGTTCATGGCCCTGTGGGTGGTTAGGTATTGGTGGACTAGTTTGGTCCCTTGTTTGTGGGGGATACTGGGGTAAAGTGCCACTATATCCAGTGTAACCAAAGTGACTTTGGTTTCTGGATAGTCTTTGTGGAATTCGTGAATTTTATTGAGAAATTCCCAGGAATCCTTCAGGTACCAATTGGCTGTTTGTGCGATTGGGTTGAACTCATAGTCAAGCAGTTCGGATATGAACTCAGTTTTAGTCTTCTTGGAGGAGACTATATGCCTGAGTGGTGGATCCGATTGATTTTTGTGTATCTTTAGGATTCCGAAGAGTTTACCAACTTCTGGGGAATCTACCTGCATAAATTCGAATTCCTCTTCTGAAATGGCATAACTTCTGACTAGTTCCTTCAGAGTGCTGTCTATCTTTTTGAAGCTGTTCAGCACTTCATTTTTGCTGACTTTGCGGTAGTTGTGTTTGTCCGCGAGTATAGACATAATTTTTTTATTGTAAGTTGCGGTGTCCATGACCACGATACCTGCCCCTTTGTCGGTTTTAAGCACAGTGACCTTGTGGTTGGCTCTAAGGGATTGCAAAGCTGCCTTTTCTGGTTTGCTTAGGTTGTTTTTGAATGTGGTAGGTTTGTGGTCCAGCAACGTCCTGATTTAATTTTCGCACACCTTGCCAAAAATTTGTATGTAGCTGTTGGGGGGGGGGGTTATACGTACTTTTCCTTTTTAGGATAGGAGGGCCTTGTCCACTCTCATCAGAACTACTCGGACTGGTAGAGTGTCCGAGTAGGCTGATGCTGTGATTACTCTCAGTACTGCTGTCCATGGGGTCGCTGGGACTGAGGCTAGTGTGGTACGGCCCCCTTGGTCTGGGCATGGTGAGGACGCTGTCTGAACTGGGCTGTGAATCTCTGGTTTGGGTTAAAAGCCTGTGCTTCGTGCTGTCTACTGGGCTGCTAGTGGTCCAGTTCAACGACACACGGTGATTGATTCTCGGGGTCTCCGTTGCCCCTAGGGGGCTTTAGAGGGTAACTCCTGCGTGCTGATCTACCTGGGCGTGCAGATCAGGGTCTGCACCCATGCTGTCTAACCTACCATCTGTGACCTGGTTTGGGCAGCTAGGAGTGGTATTTCTGCTCCAGTCTGTGCTGGGGTTGCTGGTGGGAGCCCCCTCCCTTAGATAATGGTTGGTGGTGGGGGTAACTAGGGGCCCAATGTTTCTATTAGTATATATATATATATATATATATATATATATATATATATATATATATATATATATATATATACATCATACCTCTCAACCTGGAAACATCAAAAATCTGGACAAGGCTCATGAAAAATAGGTACAAATCTGTACACTGATTAGCATAACATTTGCATACATAATTATGCAACCCCGGCCACTCCAATGGAATCATGGGATACCAGCTTTCAAACGCAAACTGAAGAACAAACAACCAAAATATGGCACCAGAGTCCCTCTACAGCCATTCCAATGTCCCATTACCTGGCTATTTCACCCAATTTACCATAAAATTAATGTGCATACTGCTTCACTTCTACAAGAATTATTTGGATTTTGTATTTACATTTTATAGCACAACTCTCTCTAGCCATTCTTTGAGTATATGCAGTTTGTGGGAGGAATCAGTTATAATCGTACCCAGTTTTCAGTCATCAAACTTGTTCAAAGCTCACAAACCTTGAAGATCTGATTTCACATCAGAGAAGTAGATGCCAAAGAGAAGGGGACTCAGCATAGGCTGTTGAGGGAGTTCAGCAGAGACACAGTTGTTAGATGATAATAAGGTATCACCAACTCTCGTTCTGTAGCATTTTTTTGTGAGTGAGACATAGAACCTAACTTCTCCTATACTTACTGCTAAAAAAATGTATTGTAAAGTTTTTTGTATTAAGCAGTGTGTGCTAGTGCTATAATATCTTGTGTCTGCAGTTTTTGTTTCCATGTCTTCATTGAAACTGATGTATGCACAGCTTGGCAACCTGATAAACAAACAAGTAAAAAAAATAACAAAGGCTGCCAGATGTGTACACTGTTCCATTGTTAAGAAACTGTAAATAGAAACAAAGAAGTAGTCCAAGGTCAGAACATTAAGGAACTCCTAATGAGAGAGTTTTGAGGCTATAACTCAGTGGAGAGCCTTTATACTTTTTCTGCCAACCGCTATGAAGGTTGTTTAGAAAGCTATCCTGTTAATGCCTTTTTATTCACATTCGGCTTTGGTCAAATTGTTTTCTGTGATGGTGTGTGCTGGAGATGGAGGTTCATGTTTTCTGGGGGTCTTAGCTATTACGATGGTTAAACCCTCTCCCAGATGAGCTAGAACAATCTTAAGATACCAATTTTATGTGACATACCCAGAGAGCTGGTTACTTTTACTGATCAGAAACCTGGGAACCATTGATTCCTGCTAGGGCATTCTATTCTAATGTGAGGCCCATCTACAACAAGTCTGATATTACTTCAGTTTTGTTGTAAGCTGTTGACTTTTTTCATTATGGAAACCTAGCTGGACAAAAACATTGTTCCCTATTCAGTAGCTGCATTGCCTTCAGATTTTATATAGTAGAGCATCCAAAGTTGGGCAAGTTGGGTGTGCCAATTCGAAAAAAAA
>NC_056728.1:271624685-271642185 GCF_019279795.1 Protopterus annectens
GCCCCTTACACCTTTGGTTAGGAAAGCCTGATCCATTGGGGTTGTACTATATTTGTTTGGTCTCCTAGGAGTGGGTTCTATGGAATCTTTGGTCTCCCATGCCTTCTGAGTGATTAACTCAATAAGGTCTTCGGAAGGAGGGGTCACCCAAGAGGTTGAAGGGCAAGATCTGAAGGCCTTCAGGTATACTGACTCCTTGGCCAAAGGGGAAGAGGACTGCCAATCTCCTCTCTGTTTTAAAATTTCCAAGACATCTCCAAAGGAGACGTCTTCAGGAGGGGACCGTGAGGGTCTTCTGCTTCATTGAGGTTGGTATCGGACGTGATGGATTCCTCTGAGGAGTCGAGATGCTTCCTCTTGCATGTTCTCTTCCAAGGAACTTCCTCAGTGGGGTATTCTAGGGGAGATTTGGAAGAGAGGGGAGTCTCCTGAGGGACATCCTGAAGCCTGGGATCTCTGCAGTTCTGTGGATTGGTGTGAGTAGGCAAAGACACCTGTGCTTGTGAGGGAGGAAAATCAGAGGATGTTTACGTCGTAGACTGGTGGGTAGTCATCACCCTCCTCATGACATCGAAGGCAGAATGCCCGCACTCTGAAGCACTCCTAAGACCAGACAAACAGGTTGTTGGAACCAGTGGAATCTCTGAAGCAGATGACAGCGGCTCTGAAGATGAGGCAGGAGCCAAACTCATCCTCGCCAAAGCCCAGAGAGGCAGGATCAGATCAAGGAGATCCAAGCCAGCTCCAAGGACCCGACCAGACTGTGTCGACTCCCAGACCCGACCAGACAGTGTCGGCTCCCAGAGGTTCCCTGCTCTGACTGGGCGGAAATAAAGATATCTGATCCGAGGGAGCCAACGGGTCCTGGACCAGATATCGACACAAGATGGATGTCAGAAACTTCTGACTCTGAAACCGCAGGACAGATCGGAGGAGGAGCAGGCCAGACAGGTAAGGTTGTATCAGATCCAACACCTTTGGGCTTGATCCAAAAGTAACTTGGCCAAAGCAGGTAACTTTAGGAGCCTCTGCACTACCCTATCCATATCTTCATCAGACAGACTCCTGGTTGACTGGGTAAAAAGTGTAAGAGACCTGGATTTAATAAGGAATGGAGAAGGGAGCCGAGAAGTGATCAGCACCAATGAAGTAGATCAGCTGCAATATCGAAACTCTGAAGGTAAGGAGGATTTCGGAGCCAAAGGTTCAGTAGTAGTTGACTTCAGAGCTAGTGGTTCTTTCTCCTCAGATGAAGTCTTGGATAGTAAGGTCTCTGCCTGCTCCGAATTCAGTTGGAGCAAACAGTTTAAACTGTTTTGCTTTTGACTTCAAATAAGATTTCAGAGCTGGAGAAGGAGGTTTCCCCACTTTTTTGGACTTCTCCAATTTCGAGGAAGCCGCAGCTGGGGAAATAGTCTCAGAAAAGGGGGTTTTCAATAACCCCTTCAAGATCATTTTGTTTTTATGCTCAGTCAGCTCTCTCTGATTAAAGGCACGGCAAATAGAACAAGATTCTTGCAGGTGAAGAGGCCCCAAACAGTACACACATCAAGTGTGTGAGTCACTGAGGGGCACCTTCTTGCCATATATGCTCACATTTGAAGCCAAGAGGCTTTCTTATTTTTCAGACATGTTAATAAGAGCAATAAACAGTACACTCTGTAATTACAAAACTTTATAGAGAAATACAAAAGGAGGTAGGAGTTTTTTTTTTTTATTTTTAAGTTAAAAGAGTGAGGGGTTTTCCTCTAACTGAAACGAACGGGAGTTAGATGCCCTCTAACTAAAAGGGACGATAACTAGGAACAGGGAGGAATAAAACTACCACTTAAATACTAGGAATATCTAACTACAACAGTAGAGACTAAAGGGAAAGGAAAAGCACCCTCTAACTTAGGTGGGTGAGAGTTAGGACATCCTCTAACTTAAACAGACGCTAACTAAAATCTAAAAAAGGGAAGTGACATGAAAAAATACACTAAGGGAAGGTTGATTTTTTTCCCTTTAAGATTTCCTGTCTAATTATAAGACAAAGATACTAATAATAACAATAAACTTAGCCCAGAGCTTGGTAGAAGGTCCTTCTCGCAGCATGGCAAACGAGATTTGAGGAAGTTAGGGAATTGCATTAAGGTTAGGGAAGGATGCCCACAACCTTTGTTGAAGACCTCGAGCTTTTGGAAAGGGAGAGACAGATCCGACGCATCTGATCCAACCCATCAGTCAGAATAAAGGTGAGATTAACACATCATCAGTTTGGGACAAGAATGCAATATAAAAGAACTTAAGCAAGAGGGAGTGTATAAATATTTGGGAATTGATGAAGGGGCAATGATAAAAGATGAACAAATGCGAATAAAACTTATTAAGGAGTAATTTAGAAGACTTAAATTAATCCTGAAAACAGCATTGGCATCTAGGAACAAAATCCAAGTTATAAACCAATTTGCTCTTTCTGTCCTGACTTACAGTTTTGGAGTGATTGACTTGCCCCAAAACGTATTGGATAGGTTAGACAGTAAAACAAGAAGGATGCTTCATGCTCACCAACTAATTTATAAAAAATCAGTGAATAAGATTATATGTTCCTCGTTCCAAAGGAGGGATGGGCCTCCTTGAAATTGTTTACATATGCAGATCTGCAATTTGTGGGACTGCACACAACTGCTGACCTCACAAGACCCAAATGTAGTGAAAGTTTTGAAACACGAGGAGAATAAATCTCAGATGACTTCTTTGCTTAATCTAAGAGAAGCACATTGGTATCAAGCAGGAGTGGAAATCAAACCAGAAGTAGATGCAAATCAGGCAGCAACTGAATGTGCAAAAAAACAAGAGGAAGACTACAAGGTGAAGGACCAGATGAGAAGGCAAGAAATGTGGGAAATGCATAAATACAGTTGCAAGTATAGAAAAGCTCTGGAAGAACCTCATGTTGATCAGGATCGAACGCAGGAATGGTTAAGGAGAGGCAAATTCAAACCAAGAGATGAAAGGTTAATATTGGCAGCCCAAAATAGTGGGCTATGCACCAAGTCTATTGAACATGTGGAAGAAACAGACAAATGTAGGTTTTGTAAAGCAGAACTGGAAACAGTCACACACCCCGTTGCTGGCTGTGACATACTAATGGCAGGACTGTATACTGAAAGGCATTATTATGTGGCAAGACTGTTGCACAGGGGATTGTGCAAACATTATGGTACTGAAGTGATTCAAACAAAAAGAGAGCAACCAGTACATAAAAACCGAGAAAACCAAATAAAAAGAAAACCAGTAGACAGAAAACAGAACTATTTTAATGAAATACACTAAGCAAATAAAAACAAAAACACAGGATAAGCACTTTAATACCATTCAGGTACTTCATCAGATCCAATTAAAAAAACATTTCAACATCATTTTATATACAAATGCTTCAGGTCACTTGACCTGAGTACTGGCTTAATTGGAATAAAATAATTAAATCCTTTCCCAGTTGTTGCCTGCAGGATGTGCATCCATTAAATCTCAATGCATTCTGTCCTAGTTCTAATATCACCACCCCTAAAGCCCAGGTACATAAAGCTCCAAGACCATAAATTTAAACCAGTGATCATTCCCTGCATTTTTCACATGTTTAAAAAGTGCATTCTTCTCATCACATTTATTGATACTGTAAAGGTGTTCTCTGATACGACCTTCCCTCAAACATTGGTTAGTTTTACCGATGTAGAGGGATTGACAAACCTCACAAGGGGCACAGTATACCAAATTAGAACTACCACAGTCAGCACTACGTTTAATGCTATAAGCACGCCCTGTGTCTGGATGTACAAACTAATCATCTGTATTAATAAACCTGCAAGCATTACAATGATGGCGGGGGTAGGTGCCTATCTTACTGACACTAGCATTCCTGTTTGACTTTACCAAAGGTGTTTTGGTTTTTATTTGCTTAGTGTATTTCATTAGAACAGTTCTGTTTTTATGCTTTTCTGCCTACTGATTTTCTTTTTATGGTATTGAAGTGGCTGAAAAACACTAGGAAACATGAGCCACAAATGATGAAGTCTACATCACACGGCATCACCCATTACTAACAGTTCAAATTGACAGATGCTGTAAAACTGGTTATAGTGGTCCATGAAAAGAACACAAAAGTAGTATTGATCACTGAAATCACCACACCCAGTGACCAGTGTCTTATGTACAGATAGACACAAAGTCATAAAATATCAGGATTTGCAGGCAGAAACGAGAGCAATGTGGAAGAAAGATACACAGACAGTTCCAATAGTAGTAGGAACACTGGGTTTTATAAAAAAGAATCTACAATCCTATTTAGCTATATTACAAACACATGTAACCTTGTACAAATTGCAGAAGGTGTCATTACTGGGCACATTGCGGGTGCTGCGAAGAGCACTTCTGGCTGACATCAAAGATTTAAACAATACTAATTCCATGAACTTCAATTGTACTTTGACTTAAGAATGGTGTCCATTCCCGTCATCGTATTAGAAACTCAAAAGACTTGGAGAAATTAAAAAAAAAAAAAAGGCAGGCAAGTTTATATACTTCCATAGTGAAACAGTATTAGAAGGAAGGGCAGGTGCTCTGCAGTCCCACTCAAGGAAGTATGGTTATACTTGCCCAGAGATTCACTGCATACTTATCCTCTGAGAGGAGGGGAGTTTTCGTTGTCCAAGAAAGTGTGGTTAGACATGCCCAGAGATTCTATCCCATGAGAGTAGGAGAGTTTTCATTGTCCACCAAAACATGGCTAGACATGTCCTGAGATTCACTGCATACTTATACCTTGAGAGTAGGGGAGTTTTCGTTGTCCACCGAAGTGTGGTTAGACATCCCCAGAGATTCTATCCCCTGAGAGTAGGGGAGTTTTCATTGTCCAAGTTCACATACCCTTGCATTAATAAAAAATATCTCCCTGGAAGCTATATGGCATACCCCCCTCAAGCTCTTACCTTTACTGAAAGAATGACTGGGACACTAGGAGAGTAAAAGTGGATTTGGCAAAATAGTTAAGATCTTCACCTCACAGACAGAAGGTACACTGTTTGATTCTGACCTCAGGTTGTAGGCAAGGCTTAAAATGACCATCCAGTGTAGTTAACTTAGTATTCACCTTAAAAAGTGGAGGAATTAAATGATTCAAAGTGATTCACTTTTTACTGAAAGCACAATTCTGTAAATGCTCACCATAATAGTAGATATGTAAATAACAGGAGCCTAGTTACATGATTGTAAAACTAAGTAGCAATCTATTATCAACAAAATGTCTTCAGCAAATTATTTTTTCAGCACCTGGGTGTGACTGGAAACGCAACAATGTGCCATCTTGACTTATAGCTAGTAGAAGCACAGCAGCTATAAAAGTGAAAACCTGTTCATTTTGGAGCCCACTTTGGAATATACAACAGACAGAAATAAACTGCACCAGCAAATGCTCCAAGTAGAAAATCTAGACTAAGAAAACAAATAATAAAGGTAAATGCTAGCTAAAACTAAGAAGAATCAACATAAAAAGTACTACTAAATATTAAGGAGTGGGGTATGTGTGTGTTTGTATATGCATGCACTTTCATATATACGCATGTATACATGGATATTATATTCTATTCTATTCTATTATATTGCATTACAGTGTGTGTCTACATTTATAATACAGACATATACATTTGGGGAGTTCTACAACTTGGTGAATGATATATTCTGGAATGTATTCTCTTCATCCTAACTCCCCAAAATTCCAAAGTTACCAGTTTCTGGAAAGTTATTACATTAATTTGCTGCACTGTCAAAATGCAATAGTGCAACTATTTTTTTGTACTTTGGTGGGATGCTTTTCTCCCACAAATGGATAACTGCAGAATTCTAAGTATTAAGGGCATGAGGAGCAGGAGGGCTTGCACTGCAATAAAAGTTTTCGTCGTGCTGTTACCCATAGGTTAGGACTTGGTGTTTAGTATGTTTTGCCTGTCCAGTTTGCTGTTGGTGAGTTTTTCACTGATTTCATACAGGGGGTACACAAGATACAGTAATTAAAAATAAATAAATGACTGTGGTTCAGTACGTACAATGATACCAGATTCACAAAATATGTATTCCCAAGGGAAGGGGGGTAGAGCATGCCTTGTAGCAACTATTTTATTCAACCATCTACCATTACAATCATGAGGGATTTTGGTAACATGTCAAAGAATTTGAAAATAAAATTACCCAACACAGTATAAAAAGGAAAGACTCAAAGCTGCACATGTATGACCAGGTTAGCAGGTTCAAATGCCAATCTCTTTTTGAAAACCGGTTTTAGCATACTAATATTAATTTAGTCTATGAAAAGTAATGTATGCACAAATTTAAAATAGTTCAAAGGGTTTCATCAAATCTGGTGTATGTTTCTTTCAATATTCCAATCTCATATTTTAAGACAGTCATTTTGGTAAATTTTCTGAACAATGCACAGCTAATTTATAAATTTTGTCCAAGTGTTAATTTTGTAATCAGCTCTGCAGCAGCCCTTAATTCGAGATCTTGCTAATAACAGAAGCTATAACAAGGTTATGTGTAGAAAGGTAGGCAAAATGACACTAAACAGCAGTTTAGTGTACCTCTGTCGACATACCATGGTACTTGTTCATAATTTTTTATTTTTTATACACTACTACCTGCAAAGATATTTATATATCAGCCATTCTCGAATGTGACAACTGTCAATTTTCATTGGATATGGCCAAGTTGTGATCCTGTGATTATGTAATAAGCATATCATAACACTTGTTACTAGGTTACTGAGGCAGCACTATAGCAGGTTTCTAAAACACTGGGTTGCTACTGCCTCACTTGTATAAAACAGCGATCCTGAACTGAGAGCAGGTGTTTTGCAATCTGCCCCCCTTTGCAAACCTGTGTATACATAGACCTTGTACTAAAGTAAGTCACTTACACTGACACCTAGTTCTTTCAGAATCAGGGCAGACTTTCAGCAACAGCGACTCTTTTCAAATCTGGTCCAAAGTTGCTTCTGGGATAGAAAATGCCTGGAAAATCTCACATATTCTTCTGGGATAGAAAATGTGTGGAAAATCTCACATATTATTTACTTTATTTATTTAACATTTGTTTACTGGGAAAGTCCGACTGAGACAGAGCCCATTTTCAGCACAGGCCCAGGGAGAAACGCTCCAGACATGCGTCTTTGGAATGTGGGAGGAAACCAGAGCACACTGAGGAAACCCATGCGAATGCAGGGAGGACATGCAGACTCCACACAAAAGGCACCCCAGCCAAGAATCAAACCAGAGAACCTCTTGCTGCAAAGCAATAATACTAACCGCTGCACCATTGCATTCTTTATGGAACTGAATCTTTAACGCCAAAGCTCCCTAATCGTGTAACCTAAAGATTTTTTCTGTTAACACTGCATTAACACATAGCTTGCTTTCAATTTTTCAGTTCAGCTTGTTACTCCATCTGAAAAATAATATGCCTATATCAGAAAAACTGTACTGTAAGCTATATTTGCACCAGGTGGAATAGCCATTACAAGGTATGTCTACTGAACTGCAGAGAGCTGCAATTGCAATCAAGAAATATATATACCTAGTCTGAGGCTGCATTGCCTTGTAGTACTTCCTACTTCAAGGTAGAGCAATTATAAATTCAGCAGGCATGTGACGCAGGGCTACCTATGTCAGGGAGTATGCAGGAGTGAAGCCTCCCAGCAAATCACCTAAAAAAAAAAAAAAAAAGGTTTCAGAATTTGCTGTGCTTTACCCAAATCATTTTATTTTTTGGAAGTGTCTGGAAATAGATTCCTGTTTATTACTTTTTGACAGTGATCCTAAAATAAGGTGTCATATTCCATCAACATAAACTGATGCAAACTCCCTTCTCTGTTATTCTTCGACAATGTATATGTCTAGACTGGGATTTAACAGCCACAACTTACCCGAACACCAAAAGCACACATTAACTAGTCAGAAGAACAAACTAAATATTGTGTAAGACAACTGATGCTGCTGTTTTGGGAAAAGGAAAATACTTCAGGATATCCTTAAACAACCTTTAACTCTCAGTACAAAAACACCTTTGCTCATCAGGAACATTTCCAGAGCTGTTCACCAGGAAGAATCACCTACTCCCATCTGATAACCTCTGACCAGCCTTGCACCACACTGACATATGCTAATGCGCTCCTACACAGCAATCCCTATAATTTGCTATAAATTACTTTATATACACCAACATGAAAATCCTCACATTTTCTTCTCACTTTACTATACCAAAGATGTATAAAACATTAAATCAAAATGTGACATTAAATATTATCCTTTGTTTCTCTATATTTATGCTCCAACAAGCACAGAAAGAGACTGTTGTGCCACTGCATGGGGTGTTTATGATTCTTGAATGCGGATTACAAATAATGAATTAAACAGAAAGCTGCTAACTCTTTATGACAGGGATCAAGGCATAGCGCACACTCCTGGACCACTGCTTGAGGCATGCTTGCAGCAGAATAACGACATGTTAGTATCTCAGCACTCAAGCAACTACCATGCTTTTTGTTTCCAATACAAGAGGTACAGTCAACAATGTCTTGGAATGGAATTTAACCAATAAATGTACACCGCTGTCCAACCACAAAATAAAAACGAGACTACACATGTAATACTATATTTATTCAAATTCAGGAGTCTCAAAAGAAAATGCATTCTTACAGCAGAATTAACTAGATATGTTTGTCACAGAATTGTTACATTCTAATAGCTTTTAGAAGTCACAACTGACCTGACACAGCAAAAGCACATCAGACAGCAGTACTAGTCAACTGAGTTCATAATCAGTTTGACAGTCTAAAACGGGGAAATAGAGAAAGTGAGAATGAAACTCCCAGCTGTAGTCTACGGACAGGAAGATCAAAATGGCAGAAGCTTTAACACCAAGTCCAGTCTGTTGATGTGCCCCCATCATGAGGAAAGCAACAAATAAAGACCAGAGAAGAGCATTATATTATAAGCTACACTGAAGAGGACAGAAAAGACAGGCACACACAGTCTGCGTGTACTGTGTGACCATAGGATGACACAAAAGTTAAGTACAGACAGGAAATTCTTTGGCGATAGCTGGAAATTCATTTCTTAGAGGTAGTAGTAGAGATCTGATCCCCTCGTATCTAAGCTAGACTTGTGAAAATGGTAAAATGTCAATAAAAATCACATTCCATTTAATTTAATGATACACAGTGTTAGCAACTTAAAGAATCAATAAGAATGAAAGAAATCACAACTTCACTAGCAAAATAGTGGGTATTTTTATGCAGGTCAAGATGTTAAGTGTCACATTTTTGTAGAGAAAGTATATGTCTCATGCTTATACTGGGACGTACAGATTTTTTTACGTACTTTTCACTTGATTTTACTGATACAATTATTTGAAACAAAAATGGGAGGCATTTAGGTTTCCATCCAGTTGATTGGTAATGGTGCTCAGTTCTTTTCAAATAACTCAATGTCAAGAATCTATTTCTGAAAATGCAATGCATTTTTATCATTATTATAAATAGAACACTTTAGATACAAGACTGCTGACTGGTAATGGTAGGGGAAAAAGGATAACAGCACAATGAATAAATATAAAACCCTAAAGGAAACTTTTTCTACACACACATGCACATGTATATGTATATATATGTGTGAGTCATGAAACCACAAATACTCATGCAACCCACTAAAAAGTGATCAGTTTACAGTGAACGCTCACAAAAATGATTTATCTTCTATTTTTTGCTGGGGGGGGGGTGTTGTGCCCCCTACTCTTCCTGCTAATTATATACAATAACTCCAAAAATTGACAACAGTGGGGCAAGGTAAATTCCCTTACCCCGTAAAAAGACGGTCAGCAGAAACACCATTAGGGGGAATGTTTGCTCACATGAGCGTTCGCTTTTTTCACAGCATGAAAAAGCATCCACTCTTCCTAATTGTAGCCATAATACGCAAATGCGTACACACACGCACATGCACACACAGAGGTGTAGCTGGCTCATCAAGTGCCCGGAGCCATTTCTCAATATACCACCTCTTAAAATTTTTCAAGAAGATAGAAAAAGCTCCACGATCAGATGCTGCTTGCTACCAATATAGCAGGCAGTTGTTATACTTTAGACCAACACACAGAGCATTACAGTGCTCATACTTTGCTGCAAAAGCAATACTGGCTTTTAAAAGGTAGTATGCACTAAAGAGCGATCTGAAGAGTCGGTTAGGCCACCCCTCAGAACTTGTGCCTGGGAATGTTGCCCCCCTTTACCCTGCCCTAGCAAAGTTAATGTATACATACCTATTTATCTATGTATACAGAGCAAGAGAGAGAGATGGTTCTGTTCTGTATGATTGAACATACTTAATATCAAAGAGAAAGCATCAACAAAATATGTTTGAACATACAGAATATTGAACATAACACATAACTAACTACAAAATACAGAGACAGAAAAACTATTTCCTCTCCCTATACTAGCACTAATCACCCCCCACCCCCGTAACACTAGCCTCAAATTTGTCTGAACACTGGCAATGTTATGGGTAGGTTTTCAATTAAGTTAAGGTATAGGATTAGGGTTGGGGAAGGGGCAGGAAAAGGGTATATTCGCCAATCCCAATAGTGCAGTGATCCTGCCCTACCAAACCATGTCAACTTTAAGCATATTTGATTTAATTTATGGCTCTCATATTATATACACACACACATATCCACACTCAGCCAGTAATAATGGATATGCAACAGTCTTTTCAATAATACATAATATGCATGTTATCGTATCATTGTTAAGCAGGCAACATAAGTGTCTCTCTTTTCATTGGCAATTCATGTACAATGTCTGGTAAAGTGACTTGCCACAATAAAAGTTTCTGGATGCAAACATCAAGAATGTGGTTATTTTGGGGTCAGAAGTGAGGAATCAGACTTTGTCAGAGAGTAATTACCTGATCTCGGTTATTTAATATTTGATATGGCTTGTGTGGGAAGGGCATGTATCTGACAGCAACAAGATAAAATATATTACCATGGCCATTGCTTCTTTTGGAAGGTTGGGAAGCAAACTGTATATAAAAGCAAAAAAAAAATTACTTGACCATCAGTAGATTTATTTTTTTCTTATTTTAACTGGAATAAAACATTGATCCAAATGGACCATTTTCAGGTTCGTCCTGGAAAGATACAACAATAATAATTCTAAGTATTACACTGAAGAGTAAAAGTGAAATGCACAACAGTTCACTGTATTTTACATTATTATATAAAGTCGTCGTTATGACGTAACCTACATGCTTACAAATACATGACAAAGTTTATTCACTTATTATTAGTATACACGTACTGTATAAATGATGTATGGTTCACAATACGTAAAATATTTGCAATCTGTACACTTTGCAAGAGGCGAGAGGAGGGAATGGGGGAAAACAGTAAGGGCTAGGAGAGAAAGGAGACATCAGTGTTCAGAAGCGAAAAGTAAGAGAGAAGCCAGATTTGTGGCATTCAGGAATGAAACCCTGACTATGGACCAGGCAAACCAGGTTTGATCAACTTTTCAAGCATTTGATGCACTGGCATGGAAGGGTGCGAGTGCCAGTCCTGGAAAGAGGGTGTGCATTTGGGTGTACTTCATGTTAGATTCCTGGCAGAGGCTTGGTTATTGGTCAGTTGCAGGAGCTTAAAAATATTCGTGAGGGAGGAAGAGATGGGTGTGAAGACACTATGTTAAAAAGTAACTTCAAAGTTTAGCATGGGAAGAGAAATACATATGGGGTATGCCACAATTTATACTTCATTTTTTTATACAGTATTTACTGGAGTCTTTATTATGTAGAAGATTTCAGATGGTTATGGAATTCCTGGAAGAAAATTAAATGGAGATTTAATGGCAGGAATTCTCATCTATGGGAAGCCACTGAGAAACTGTGGGTGGCACTATGGAGTTTATCTGAAGAAGAAACTGGGGGGAGGGAGTTGTGTGACTGTGACCTTAGGATACAGGTAATACTCCTTCTGACAAGTCTACTGTCAAAAATATGTTTCAATACTAAGAATCTTATATAGTGGCTGCGGTGGTGCAGCGGTTAGCATTGTCGCCTCACAGCAAGAGGTTCTCCCGTTCGATTCTCGGCAGGAGCACCTTCTGTGTGGAGTCTGCATGTCCTTCCTGCGGTCGAGTGATGTTAAAGACATGCAGGTAGGTGAGGGCATGAATGGGTGTGCCTTCCTTGAAGGTTGGGCATCGGGCTGGCAACTTGGCACAGTAAAAATCAACTGCAAATCATTAGCAGACCAGAGTTCTGCTGTGGTGACCCCTAACTAGGAAAAGCCGAAAGACATTACTTTACTAAGAATTTTATATGTGAGGGATGCAAGAAGCAAAGTACATTTTTGTTTTACTTTTAACCACTTTGCTTTTGTAAGAATAGTGCAGTTGTGTTCTCTTTCAGGAACAAAGGTGACAAATCTACAAATAGAGTTTATTTTATTTATTTAATTTATTTATTTATTTGAGATGCATTGGCTATAACCAGGCAATAAACCTGTATTTGAGGTGTGCTAGAAATGACTCCTATACAAATGGATGACTCTACTTTCTGAGGAAATGAAGTCTGACATTTTTAACCGATAAAAGTAAGAAGTTGCTTTCTGACTTGCGGTCGGAGATGTAGTGCTGGAAGTTTAAGTTTTGACATAGCCAGATCCCAAAGCATCTGAAGTGTGAGATATTTCTAAGTCTCTCGGTTGCTGTTTAGTGTGGCCCATTGCTTAGAGACGACTGAGAGTTATTGTTTGGTCTTGGCTGAAGATAAACTTTTTTTAGCATTTAATATTAAGTTATTATTGATTTGACAGTTTGAGAGGTAGGTCCCTTTCATGCTGTTTCTGATGATGGATAATAAAGAGCTGACGCTATAAATGAGTATGTTATCTACAGATATAATTTTGAATAGGGAAATTTATTAATAAACATGGAGAATTGTAGCTGGAACAAAAATTTCTGGCACTCCTTCACTTAGATGTTAGGGGGCAGAAAGAAATTAGCCTGTCAGGACTTTAAACTGCCTTTTGTAGAGAAATTTGCTGAAGCATGGGGGAAAGTCTTGGCTTATACCTGCAGGCGTGAGTGGTGAGTTTAGTAGTGGCTTCTGATATACTAGGTCAAAGGCTTTTGTAAGATCAACCAAAACTGATCCTTTTAAAATGCTTTGTTCACATACTGGAGGGTGCATAATGCAGTCACTGTACTGTAGCGGGACCAAGATCTGTGTTGTTGGGGGAAAGGGCATGTATTTTGTGGCTATTCAGGAAACTGTGTGGAAAAAAAAAATCAAAGATTTTACCAAGAGCACTAAGTGAGATTGCCCTGAAGTCTTTGGAGTTCTCAGGTATAAGTTGTTTTGGGTGTAGGTTTTACATAGCTTGTTTTCTCAGTGATGATACTATGTTAGTAGTGAGCCACAGGCAGCCTAGGTGAAGCAAAGGGAGTACAATGTTCTTGCATAATACAATAAACCAGAGCTGTACTCCCATCTGCACTAGTGGGTGCACCTGAAGCATACATTGATGAAATCCCCTCAAAGTCTTTGTCTTTTTGAAAAGGAAGATCAGGGAGTGGTTATGCAGGGGAACACTGAGAATTCTTTTAAGGAAGTGGAGAAGTTACTAAAGGGAGCAGGGACAGTTAAGTTATTTTAGCAAGTTATTATATGGGGAATGTTCAGTGATGCAGTTTACTAGGCTCCAAAACTTGCTTGGACTACTTATTAGGGATGATGAGTATTTTTTTTTATCTATTTGTTAAACATGTAAGCCCACTGGACAATGTAGCCCTTTTTAGGGGTGACCCAGGAGTGATATCTGGTAAAATGACTCGCACAGTCACAAAGAAAGCAAACAGAAGGAAGCAGATCCGGAACCCTGGGCTAGAGGAAGTGGCTTGTTAACAGCTCAGACACTTAATCCTATGTGCTAGTGACAAACTAACTGGAAGAAGTTTGCACTGTGCACCTTCTGCAGGCTTTTTTGGCCAGGTTCTTAAGGATAATTAATCAGTCCCCATTTTAAGAGGAGGAATGGGTTTTCCATTTATGCCAAGCTTTGCCTCAAATCGTATGAAGGCTTATAGTTAAACAATTATTATATGTATGCAAAATGACAATAAATAGTTCATTTGTGGTCCACTGTTTATAGGTGCTTTTGACCAACCTGGCAATGTTTTGAAACATGTCTTGAAGTCTGAGGAGTATTCCTTTTAGGGAGATTTTAAGATTGTCAGTGTCATTGCTTTGCTAGAAGTGCTCCCAGTTTAATTTAGATAATTCCTCCTTTAAGGCTATACTTTTTGGGGGGTTTGGGACAAAATGTGGTTGATTTGGGAGGAGGTTTGTTGCTAGTAATAGAATGGATGTAAGGGGGCAATGGTCACTAATGGAAAAAGTTAGGATATTCACATCAGTTATTTTGTGAATTATGTTTATGATAACTAAATCAGGAAGAGAGTGTCTCTCTGTTCTAAGGTTGAGTCTGGTAGGTTCATTAACTGAGTTGGGCCGTGATGTGCACGGAAGTTTAACATGGGGGAGAGAGTTCATTAAGGATGAAGATGACTTTTTTTTATCCATGGTTCTGTGGCACTTGTTACATCCAACTTGTGTGCAATTACAAATGTGATCAAGTTGTTTCCAACTCATTATAATGCCCCCTGCATTCAGTAAAGCTGGTTTTGTTTGTTTACTTATAAGGTTTAGGATAAGTGCTTCCTCAGAGCATCTTTTTGTTTCAATGAAATGTACCAAGTGTGGCTCTGTGGGAGAGATGAATGGAGCCCTGTGTCCCAGGCAACCAGGGATTGATTAGCAGCCCTGTCACTGGAGGAGCTATGCAAAGAGGAGGAGGAGGAGTGAAGGGGTATAGATTACTCATCTCTCGAGGGGGGGGATGTACTTGCAGGCACACAGGGTTAAGTATAATCTCTCTCTTGTGCAGCCTATGCAGATCACCCCTTGTACTGGGGGGGGGTAGAGTGTCTTGTAGGCAACACCTGCTGTGGAAGTGAGGGGCAACCTACACAGTCAGCCCACTAGACTTTCCCTACTGCACCTCATCAGATGCATGCACATCTGGCCCAGGAGAAAAGTGAAAAATGCTAACAACCCCAGTAGCTGTCTGGATGGTGGCCCCTCTCAAATGGTTCTCATCCAGTGAAGGGACAAATGGATTAACCAACCAAGAGACAGAGTCTGATGATTAATAGGCAGCACAGACAAATACGCAAACTCTTTTATATTAATAGAATAGTAGGGTGGGAGGATGGCATAATGGTTAAGGTGTTTACCTTGGAGACACAAGGTGCAGGGTTTGATTCTCACATAGGGTGATTGGCTAGGCTTAAAATGGCCCATAAGGGCAGTTAGCCTAGTACTAATCTGTGAAAGTTATCTGTGAAAGTTAGAATGTTGATTAGTACTGTCACTTTTACTGCAACTGTTAAAACATTTTGGGAAAGGGGGTAGTAAAGTTTTTCTCCTCTTCGGGAAAATAGTTTAGGAAGAAGAGCGGGCCGGAGTGTTTTTTTCATGTAAATTTATGTAAGGAAAGGGAAGAAGCTGTAATGGATTTTACTTAGTTTAAGTAAGGAAAGGTATGAAATTAGAGTTCATGTGGCGGTTAAGGTTTACTGGGTTAGGTACTGTGCTGTTTGAGAGGCTGAGTTAAAGTAACAGATTGTTACTATGTGGGTTTGTTTAACATGTGGGCTGGTAAGGAAGCATAAGATGAGTGCAAGAGTGATGAGTGGTGAAGTCAAGATTGAGGTGCAGGAAAACAGAGTCGATTATAAGTTTAACACCAGAAAAGAATTAATGGGTTAGAAGTGCATTGTGTGAAAACAATGACAGAGATGATTAGCCCATATGATGTGTAAAGATATACAAGTTAGCAGTGTTTAGTAGCATTATTAGAGTCAAGTGGAAAGTCATAAAATGACTAATGGGAGGTTCAGAGTAAGAGTGTGTGCAAGTCTGTGGATGAAAAGAGTAAACTGGAACTGTTGCTGATATGTAACAGTGTTTTAAAATGATGAATGAGATAGTAATATAGTGTTTTTTTCAGTGGTGTGGTTAACTAAGTACCTGGAGAGTGGGCTATTATTTCTTGAGTGGATTTCAGGTGAAAGGTAGTGGATTTAAGTCACATGTACTTATTTTGATTTTTCAAAAGGATGCTGTTTTTACTAGGTGAGGTAGCTTTTTGAAGATGGTAAAATAATGATGGTTTTGGGTTGGGCTGATGAAAGTCAGCCTCCTCCACCCACCAAAATGAAAAGGGTTTAGTAATCTGTTAAGTATAGCATAAAGAATTGTGTTATTTTTCTGGCCCTTGCCAGTGAAGTTGACTCTCTTGGGCCATTATCATGGCTTCATTTCTCAGATTCCAGTACAGGCTTATGAAATTGAAGACACAGCAGGATGGATGTGCCTATCCTGGGGTTGTGCAGGAACTACAGAAGGTGATTCTGACAGAAGTCAAAGTTCAGAGAGAATTCCAGGCTGGAAGAAGGAGTAGGACCAAGTGGTATAACCATTCTATAGACCCAAGGCAGGGCACATGCTCAGAAATATCTCTCAACCAATCAGGGACAAACCTAGAAAGAATCAGGGACACTTCTAAAATATTAGTACAATTAACTTGCAACACTGACAGAATAAGAGAATCTGAACTACTACATTTTTTCTAAAGTGAAATAAGTCTGTATCGCCAATTATTGTTATTACTTATTACATGTAATTCACCACTTTTTCTCCAAGAGTCAGCAGTTTTAGGAGGGATTAAGAGGGACAGAGCTAAAATTTGAGCTAAAATCAGGGACAGTTGAGAGGTATACGTCCTTGACTGTCCAGTCAGACAGGATACATCAGCATGCTGGAGAAGGGAGGGTGTTAGGGCTATGCAAAAGCTGCAACTGGGGAGGGCAGGAAAGCTGATGGGTTCACAGCTGGGGACAACACTGGCGTGCCAGTAACAGACCACCTACTCACAAAACAGCTCAACTTCCAATCCCCCCACCCCAACACACACACACACGCAACATATATGCACAAGAAAAGAAACAGGAGAACAAAAAATATTTTCTGCGAGTCTGGTGAACAACTTAAGAGTGGGAACGTGAATATGTGATTATTAAAATACCCCTCAGAACTCAAAGTATCTAGTCTCAGTCATACCAGACATTCATTAACCACACTCCTACACTCTCCTACTTTTTCACAAACTTAGAGAGTTTACAAGGAAGAATCAGTCCATGGACTACGATTAGCTTAGCAATATGTACCCTCATAGGGTAGCTCCTGCCTCCAGGAGGGCAAAACAAGTCAGACCCAAGATAAATTCACAAGCACCCATTCAACTGTCAGGGTTTGCCTTAAAAGTAAGCAAGGGTATCACTCTATTT
>NC_056728.1:271647185-271714685 GCF_019279795.1 Protopterus annectens
CTTGGGACCATAAGAATACCAACCCTTTTATAGCCTGAAAGTGAATAAACCTGATACCATTTCAACAACTTCACTAATTAGCTGAGCTTTCGTGTCAGAAAAAAACACAACATTCTGATTGATTCAGGAAAAAAAGGACCTGAAACTCACAAAACATCACATTTAAAAAGGCTATGTTATCTCTGTTATTTATTTTTCCTTTTGTAAGAATTTTTCACAACTATTGTAACACATTTCAAACAGTTACTACAAAAAAGTTAATGACCTTTTACTGGGGATTCTCAAACTTGACAAATTTTCTCTCTGCTTTCATTCTAAGGGAATGGGACTCGCCTGACAACACATAGTAGGGCATTATAATCTCATCAGCTGTGGCATCACAGTAAATTGCAGACTAAAAGTAACTTTTTACGGGAGAAAAATGTCATCAGGTCTGCCTTCAAAGGCATTCAGTATTAGAATATTTTTTTAAATTAATTAGTAGTTAGCATACTGCTGGTGTGTCTCACACACACACACACACACACACACACACACACACGCACGCACACACACACACACACACACACACACACACACACACACACACACACACACACACACACACACCAGTTTCTGCCTGTATTGGTCCTTTAAGTAACAAGTCAGTCATTAGGAATGCCTCCTGAAACCAGAGGGATAATTTTGAAAAATCCTTCATTTCATGTGGGCCACAACTTGCCCCACCACCAGGAGAAAATGTTTTAGGAAGACTGTCTCAACCAACCGGACTCACACTTCTGACAACATTTAGGAATGAGAATAACTATCTTTTTAGGTCTAAGCTGATGAGTAGAACTGTGTCATTTACATTGTTTTTGACCTTTTGTAGTCAATATTACTGCAGTTGATACTGCATATTTTTGATTATATGTGGCACACATACATATAACACACACACAAACACACACACACACACACAAAATGATGCCTACAGTAGCATTAGTACTGTCTTGAGAAATAAAAATTCTATGTTTCTTACAGTAACAGCAGCCCCCCCAAAAAAAAAAACAAAACTCTGCACATTAGTATAGGTTTGTTACTTACTCTAAATACTTTTATATTCCACACAGGCTATACTGATTCACAGTGTTCGGTAGAACTAGAAAGCAAAATATATTGCAATCTGTAATAATCATTTGCATAAAATCATTAAAATATTACTCCAGCCACAGCTACAGTACTTTAACCTTTCATTACCATGTTTGGTGATAAATCAGACATACAAGGAATTTGTCATATGTCCAACGGCACACATGTGTATGAAAAAAGATTAATTGTCAAACATGTTGATTGAAGACAAATTTGAGAAAATGGAAAGTTCTATATTTACTATAATGATAGACCCTTATTGTCCCTCTTCACCCATCTTGATGATCAAGTTATCCACCTTCATGGTGAAACAGCAATTTTGCACTCAGAAGATTCTCTCTCCCCGTAAGTGACCAAGGAGATCATTTTAGATGAGGCTGGAGCATTAGGAACCATATTTTACCTAGACTGGGCTATGACGATTATTTTTCCCTTCCACAGAGGTGATATTCTAGAGGATTTTGTCATCAATGCACAGAAGGAAAAGCATACAGTAGTCCAGGTGGCCTAGGATGGATAACAGCAGTTATGGAGGTATGCAGACAACGTAGCTGTGACATTTGATATCAAGTGGACAAGCAAAGAGTTTGCAACAGGGCTGGCCCCAGGGGCTAAATATTTTGATTGGCATTGCCATGTTCTGGACTACTCATGAGTTCAACGACAGAGCCCGTCCCAAAGAAAACTTGTCCAACCTGGAAAGTGAATTGCTATCAGAAAGTGCTGAAAAGATATCAGCCATTGCCATAATTTCATGGCCTCTCAGCACAAGGGGTAATATTAGGTTATTCTTTGCTTGCTGAAGTAGCACACTACAGACAGATTGCTTGTGTGGATACATATCACAACTTGGGGAAAGAATTCATAAAGTGCCTAGAACACTAGCAGAACTGCCCTTATCTCCAAGTACACTGACATGAAGGTGAGCCTCTTGTTTTGACCATGTTCCTTGGACCGCACCTCCTCTTGTAAAGACCCCCCCCACACACACACACACACACACACACACACACACATCACAGAAGTATCCAAGTAAGTGTAACGGATGGTAGAGGAAAAATGAATGGAGGTGCCTCTCTCACGAGGGGAAACTGAATTCACCACTTCAGATGAGTCTTGCAAACTCTGGATAGTCATATAGGGAAGTGTAGTACTAAAGTATCCTCATATAGAACCTGGCATGAAAAACAACATTATGGTGGCTGCCACTGCACCCAGGATATGCAGCACAATGGATAATGTAAAAGATTTGTATTTGAGAAGATCCAAGACTTGAAGCTTGAAGGAGATCCACCTTTTCCCTAGGAATCTTGCTATGTGCGTTATCATCTATATGACAGCCTATCAAGGCCAAGGACTGAGAGGTCTCCAGATACGACTTTTTCTCAGTCAGCGACTTCTAAGGAATGACATGAATGGAGAAAGCATTTTATTACTAGGAAAAGAGACTCTCTTATGTTTGCAGTTAGGAACCAGTCATTTTAATAAGGGAACACTCAAAACTCTTTCAGCATGAGGTGTGCTACAACCACCGACATGCACTTGATGAACACCCAGGTGGCTGTGGTAAGACCGAATTGCAATGACTAGAACTGATAATGACTCGTTGGCTTCCAGAGAGGTACCTTCTGGTCTGCTTTGCAAGCTTGAAGTGTAAGTAGGCATCCTGAAGGTGCATCAAGCAGATACAATCCCCCTCTGTAAAAGAGAGGAAGGCTGGAATGCATCATGACCATCTGGACTTTTGCCTTCTTTACATGCAGTTTCAGACCAATAAGATTCAAAATGAGCCTGAGGTCTTTGGTCTGCATTTTTGGAAACTAAAGAATTTCGAGTAGATTCCAGATCCTTTCTGAGCTGGTAGGACCTCTTGAATGTCTCGCCTGTGTAAAAGCTGAAAGATTTCTTAATCTGGTGCCTTTTTTTGGCAGGGTGGAATATTTGAAATGGGTAGTGATTTTTGTGTGCAGGGGGTAGAAATGAATAGTATAACATTGTCTCTGGATATGATGCTCTTCACTTATTTGTCATTCATGATGCCCACCAAGTTTCTGGGTAAAGAGAACAACATCTCCCAACTGCCTCTAGAGGGAAACAATTGTGCAACTTTTCAGGTGCACTGAAAGTGTTTTCCTGAGGGGAAAAAACTCTGAACCCTTGGTTCTGCAGCCTCCTCTGCATCTAGGATGTCATCTGTTAAAGGGTCCCCTTCAAAAATATAAACAGTAACATTATAATAAAAAAATGTTATGTACTTACCATAGCTTGGCATTTGTGCTATCCAGTGTCATTATTCATCACAGATGGGTCATGAATCCAACCTCGGATCAGAGTCGGGAATTGACAGACAGATCCAGGGCTCTAGCTCCTCCCCTTCCCATAATTCCCTGCTCTCCTCTACTCCTCAGATTGAGTTTAAGGGAAAGGAAAAACCTAGGAATTCCAGCTCACCAGGACCCCCAGAAGGAAGGGGGCAGGCGGGCAGGAATGTGATGAATAATGACACTGGATTGCACAGATGTCAAATTATGGTAAGCACATAACTCTATCTGATGCTATCAGTGTCACTATTCATCACAGATGGGTCAGAGTCCCCAGCCTCTACGTACTCTGGATGGCCTCAAGGAAGGATATGCCGGAGCATGGAGGAACCAAAGCAAGCCCTGAAATGAAATAGTGAGGATTAGACCAAGTCGCAGGAGCACAAATCTCATCCAGGGAAATTCCAGCCACAAATGCAGAGGATGTGGCAAATGACCTAGAGGAGTGGGCCTTCACTGATATGGACAATTCTAATTGCCTAACCTCATAAATATAAGAAATACAACCAGCGATCCACCTGGAAATGGTCACTTTGGAAACAGCCTGACCTCTTCTGTTCTGATAGAATGCCACAAAAAGTTGATCCAACTTCCTAAATTACTCGGTCCTTTTTAAATAAAAACGTAATTGCCTGTGGACATAAAGACAATGAAATATATAGTCTCCTTTGTTACAGTAATTATGAAAGAATACCAGTAGCTGAATAGATTGGTTGAGATTGGTCTCAGAAACCACTTTAGGGAGAAAGGAAGGATTTGTTTTAAGAGACTATCCTGATGAAAGATCAAGAATGGTAGCTTAATGCACAGAGCCTGGAGTTCCAAAATGCTTTTGGCAGAAGTAATGGCTACTAAAAATGCCATCTTCCATGAGAGAAATTTCAAGTCACAACAGCCATCTAGTTCAAAAGGTTTTTGTGTCAGGGACTGCAGCACCAATGTCAAATCCCATGGAGGAGATGGATCTAGTTGGTCTAAGAAGAAATACTCCTTTCAGAAAGGCTTTGCACAACTTGGAAGAAAAGGTCAGCTCATAGTTTATATGGAAATTTAAAATGGCAGCCAACTGGAGTTTAATGGTAGAGAAACTTGCCCCATCATGAAAAAGGGAAGATAAGAAGAGCAAAACATCAGGAATAGGGGGCAGAAAAAGGGATCTAGATTCCTTTGTCTGGCCCGAATGGAAAACCTTTTCCCAACCTTTTCCATTTACTGGACTATACCTTCTTAGAGGATGGCTTCTGAAAAGCCAAAATAGTTCTCTTAACCAGGGAAGTAAGCCTGGACTGAGAAAGGATTAGTTGAACTGAAGAAACCATGCAGATAGACAAAGGGTCCGTAGATTGAGAAGTGGAAGCCCCCAAGGATGAGATATGAGATCCGGAATGTGATCTAGTATCCAGGGTGGATACCAAAGAGGAGAACTTAGAAAGGAGAACCACGCCTGATGAGGCTAGATGGGGGCAATGAGGATAAGAGAGGTCGTCAGATGACAAGCTTTCTGTAAGACTTTGGGTATCAGGAGAATAGGTGGGTAATAACAGAGGAGACCCGGAGGTCAATCGTGAATAAGAGTGTCTTCTGGGTAACTCCCCCATGGGGGGGGGGGGGTCAGGGCGAAGTAACTGCTGAATTTGTAGTTGATCGGGGAAGCAAAAAGATTGCAGCACGGTTGAGCCCAGTGCTCAAAAATTTGTTTTGCCACTTATGGATTCAGGGACCACTCATGAGAACTCAAGATGGATCTGCTGAGATTATTGGCCAACACATTGGAACTCCTGGGTATGTGAGTTGCAAGAAGAAAGTGCCTGGAAGACATCACCCGTTCCCACACTCTCATAGCTTCTCTGCAGAGGATTAGACTAAGTTCCCCCTTGCTTGTTAAAAGACGAGACAACTGCCATGTTGTCTGCCTGAATTGCTATTGCCCCTAGATGGTGACAGTCCTGAAAGGTTTGCAACATGACGAGGACTGCTCTCATCTCCAGGACATGTATATGCAATTTGGTCTCTAAGGGGGACCAAGTGCCTTGAACCATCCTGCCCTGAAAATGCTCCACCCCAACAGGGAGGTGACCGTGGTCACTGTGGCCTTAGGTGAGGGAAGACAAGATGGCCTGCCTAGGTGAAATCCTGAGAGTGAAGCCACCAAGCGATATGATTTCTGCACATCTGAGTCAATTTTATTGTCACAGACATGGGTTGAGTCAGAATGGACCACTGGACCACCAGGGTCCATTGTAGGACCCACATGTGATACTTGATGAGGGAACTGATTGGATGGCCACCACCACTGAACCTAATGCCTGGAAAATCAAATGAGCTGAGGGTCGTTGTAACTCCACCAAGAGAGAAACCTGATTTTTAATGAACTGAATCCTGCATGGAGGCAGTGTTGCAGTTTCCAATACTGTGTCCAACTTGACCCCATGAACTCCAGACTCTAGCATGGAACAAAGTTGGATTTGGGCAAATTTGCAGTGATGCCCAAATTTTGTAAAAGACTGAGGGTGTACTCAGTGGCCACCGATAGTCAATGCCTCATGGGAGCCATGAGGAGCCAATCATCCCGGTACAGAATGACCTGGAAACCCTGCAGCCGGAGATCAACTGCCACCACTACCATACATTTGGTAACACCCGGGGGCCTGTGGTGAGCACAAAGGGCAGGTGTCTGTACTGGTAATGATCAGCTCCTATTCAGAAATGTAAATGTCTCCAGGAGAGTCTGTCGATCTTTATGTGATAGTACGCGTCCTTGAGGTCCACAGAGCACATCCAATCGTCCTTGAATAAAGAGGCAAACTGGACTGTACAGTGACCATCCGGAACTTGGACTTCTTGCCATTTTTTTTTAACTAACTAGAGGAAGAAAAAACCCATGGGGAAAAAAAGGGCAGGAACGCCACAGAAAGTGGAGCTGACTAGAATAACTAGATGGGAGGGGAGAGATATGGTTAAACTACAGAGAATGCACAAGAACTACCCAAACACTACCAGTAAGGCACTAAAAAGAAATGAAGAATAACCCCAAAAAGAAAGTACTTAGCTGACTGCAACCAGGGCTGTGAAAATCAGGTCCGAGCATTTCCACAGCAAACGAGATCTAAGGAATAGAGGATAGCAGGGAATTATGGGAAGGGGGGGACCTACAGCTCTGGATCTGTCTG
Source organism: Protopterus annectens (assembly GCF_019279795.1). Lineage (NCBI taxonomy): Eukaryota > Metazoa > Chordata > Ceratodontiformes > Protopteridae > Protopterus > Protopterus annectens. Next base: position 271,653,808 of record NC_056728.1, read on the forward strand.
ACAGTTGCTTGCTTGGATCCTATGTCAGATCCACGACCCATCTGTGATAAATAATGACACGGACAGCATCAGATCCATATTTTATCTCAGAAGACCAAATATTAGAAAGCAAACCACTTATCTTTTTGAACCAAGAAGAGCAATGGAGGATCACATCTTATGCTGAATGTATCAAATGAAATCTAAATAGCAGGGGGAACACATTCTACTATGGGAGAGGGGAGGACCTTAAGTGCTGAAGAAGCTCTGAGTGTAAACTTGCCAGCTCAGATACATCACAAGGGCGGATAACCCAACTATCGAGATTAGCAAGCCACTGAGCTAAAGCTCTTTATATCACCAACATCTGCTTAAATTCAGAACTTTGGAAGAACTGCCTGCAAGGATAGCACTGCATCGACCAAACTTACATTCAAAGCTCTTTTATACATCATGTGCAATGTACATCAGGAAATATAGTGCTAATGTGTCAGACAGCACTACTTTGATACAGGCACTGAACTATATCTCTCACACAAGAATCACAGTCAGCCTTGCAGAATGGCAGTTTGTTTACAAACAGTGACACTGGGCATCTCCATACAGCAGCTTCATTTTCAGACTGTTCTCATTAGCCCTGGACAGAGAGCAGTCTTAGTTTGCAGGAGGCTTGTTCAAGCTGGCAGGTGGACAGGAACTTACACTAAAGGTTGGAGACTTGACAGTAATATTAAAAATAAATATATATATACATTTACAAATTGGTATTCCTGGAGAAGGGCACCTATTGCCCCCATGGAGACCACATATGTTACAGCTTACAACCCAGAAGATCTACGAATATTGCCTCTTCCAACAGTCTACCAGCTAGTTCAGGAGGCTTGTGACACAACTCCTTATGGTATAGAGAGGAAGTATAATTATTGCTATAAAAATGGAGTCAGATAAAGTTACCTACTTGTGGCTCTACTTGCCAGGGCTGGATTAACAGGAAAGAGTAGTGGATGGCTAGCTCACAGTTTTCTGCCATACTCCAAAGCTCAGTGTGCTGTCTCCAACATAACATATTCATGACCTATGAGTGACACCACCACAACAGTTTTTTTTTTCCTTTAGAGAACTTGTTATAAACTTAATATATTACAAATATATACCCTTCAACAATGCCCCATAAGGTTCGATTACCAAAGTCCTTGGGAGTCCTTATAAAGGTGGAAGACTTGCTTCACCTCTGTAAAGTTGCTGGGCTGGGATGGTCTAACAGCACTCTTTCACTGGGATCTGCATCAGTGAACCAATTATGTGAACTGACTGACTCAAAAATGTTCAGAGGCCGGGAAGGAACATGCTCCTGTTCAAAAAAAAACCACCTTCAAGATAAAAGCTGCTGCTGCTATGACCCAAGTACAGAAAGTCACATTGCTTAGTTTTCATCGGCAGATTCCTTCTCCTTAAGATTAAAGTCACTTGAATTTCTAGACACGTCTGGCCAGGTGGCATTGGTACAAAAGTAACATATCCTAAGGCCCCATGTGTGCAAAAGCCTCTAAGACTAATGCAGTTTCATACTCAACACATCTCTCAAAGCATGATTCTTACTGAAACTAGGTCACTAGCATAAGCTGTGAAAACATAAACCAACAGCAAATACAATATCATGCTATAAATCACTTATTAAAATGAAGCATGCTGTCTTCTAGAAAACATTCACAACTGAACTACATAAGCACAGGATCTGTGTGGATAACATTTTCAAGGCCTGCCCTCAGAAATCATAATGTTCATTTTTCTAGCATATGGAGTTCCCTGAAGTAACAGAAGTGAAGAAAAAGCAGTATATAATTCTGGACCAGTTCCTCTCTGCTTTGTAGTGCAACACCACGCCTTTGTGATGGCGACAAAACACTTAGCAAGTATACAGTACTCCTTAATGAGCTAATTAGCTCTGTCACACAGAAACTTAGTTCTAACAGCATGCAAGAACCGCTGGAGTAACCGGACATTAGCAAATCACAGCTATATTCTGACTGGTTCAAGTGACACGAAGACCACTGATTCTACACAGGTTTAAGATCACTGTGATCCAAGGCGTAACGTTAATACATTTTTCGTTCACTTACCTAGCTATTCACACAGACTACGAATGGTGTTGCAGATTAAGCATGTATCTGACTCATTTCTAACATGTTAAATGACAAAGTGTTGCACAAGCAAAACCTATTTTAAGACAGTGGGTACTTACATAAACTCAGGCATGAACTCACAGTTACAGTGCACCTTTGAATAAGCTGGTATGAAGTGAAGTAGTTCACACAAAATGGAGGGAGGCACTGCAAGCATTACAAAGATGTCAGGATCACTTTTTTCTGCTCTAGCCACTTACAGCAGCCATTTCTATATAAAGTACTTTTTTATTTTAGAAGACGCTGGCTTTGCCACCAGAAATGTCATAAAAACAAAAACTGATTCAACATTTTTTTTTTTTTTTTTTTTTTTACAAAACAAACTGCATAAGAGAAGATAAGCAAACTTAACACTGATTTAAGATGGCATATTACATAATTCTAAAACAAAGTTTGTTTCAAAATTACTGGGAGGGGGATGAAAATGTTTTTCAAAGATAAACAAAATATATATTTTTATTGTGTTAACATTAATTAGTTATACTACCCTTACTGTAAATGTTATTAACAGAAAGCTGTTAGGCATTCTAACAATTTTCTTCTTGTCAGTATATTTTACTTTGCTCAAAGACATTTAACACCTACTCACCTGACTCAAGTTTAATAAAATGTTTTTTTTTTCACAATAAACTGCTCTAAATAATGCAGATTTAATGGGCACAGTGACATCTGCTGGGTACATCCACACATGAAACTTGAACAGTTACTTGAAAAAGAACTGGCAACTGCTACAATTTCTCCACAGAATGTAGTCAACTTAAAATAGTACAAACCAGTTTTGGAAATTATCTGTTTTCCACTTCTGTGTTGTATCCGTTAATTTCCACTGGTCTACTAAGTGTCAGTAATAGTAACAGAAAGATCTGCTGCTCCTATTCAAGCTACTTACTGTCCCACTTATCTGCCATATGAAAAATAGCATTAAGCTTCTGAACATGTTTCCATGCTCCCATTTCATTTCTATACCTACTTAAAATGTTACTAAAGACGCAAAATGTTCTTTAGAAAAGGACCATCTGCTATAAAAAAAAGTTAATTTTCCCCAAACAGTTACAAATAAGTGACCATGAAAGGTTCTTTCAAACCAATTCTTAGTTACACCCTCTCCTATCCGACTATATTACCATACTTTGAAAGACGTGTCTAATATGCATACAGTTTGATACACTGTTGATAAATGAAGCAACAGTATTATTAACTCATTCTTCCCTCACTACATTTAATAACCAAAATGAAATTTTCCACCAAAAACAGCCACAAATCACTAGGTAAGAAACATAAACTGACCAACAAAGTGTACTTTAGAGGACTGGTTGCTGCACCAGCCTATGAAAAGACTTAATGAGGGCAATAAAGTGGCACTTGACAGGCAGCAGCTAAAGCAATAATGCCTGACAGGGTGGGTGTTCTAGAGAAATAATGGACCACCAAGGAGAGCTGCGAGGCCCGATGCTGCAGGCTGTAGAGTTAAAGAACTGTGAAACTGTAGTTGCCTATGCAGTGCCATCCTCCTGTTTCACTGCTCAATTCTCACATATGTACACATACACACAAACACAGTGGCACATGCAACAGACACACATCTATTAGTCTGTGTTTTTAAAGTGTGTTTTTTGCTGCTGTTCTATAAAATAAGCATTGCTTTATGCTAGCTAATTAAAAGATTGCCAAGGATTTATATTTAAGGGATACTTAGGCTGTTTCATTGCTTAATGAGGAAAGCACAGTAAAAGGAAAAAGATGCCCCTCCCCCATAAACGGTACTCAAACAGTACTTTCATCTTAGTGAAAAAAGTTGCTCCCAGTGATCAGTCAGCAAGTTAAAGAAAAAGATATCAGAATTAAAATGTTTTCCTCTGTTTTCACAGTGATTTCTTCCCATAAGTAGGTGTTCTCATTTTTTCACCTGGCTCTCCCCGTACAGTAATTTACCCCTTCAAAGCTCTCACTGATCAATGGTGTTTTATTATTTTAGCTGCCCATTTCCTAAGGAACACTATATACCTGGTATACACCAGATGTCTAGCAGCAATCTCAGTAAACATCAGAGGATAGCCTGTTGCCTACATCTTGAAAGGAAGGCACTGATATTGCTCTGATGGCACAGCAAGTCAGATACACAAGAGGTGTGTAAAATCAATGCTTGGTACGCATGGACGTCCCATGGATACATATTCTGGAGGAGTACGGGACAAGTTATTGAATGTTCAATGCTTATAAATGATACTGTTGAGAGTATGACAATGGAATGTGACTGGGTCAATCATTGCTAATGTGTTCAAGAAACGGATTAAAGAACTATACCTCTGTACTATTTAGTTATATGGCTGGCTCCATGGCACTCGGGGATGGAGCCCTTTCTTTATCCTAGGTGACCAGGCTTCAATTAGTGGCCCCAGCCAGGGAAAAAGGGGCAGGAATGAAAAGGTGTGTCCCACTCATCTCTTCCAGGGGGAGGACTAGTGCACATTTGACAACAAACTTGGAGGTGTGATCACTCTACTGGAAGACCACTGCTCATTCACTGGGGGGAGAAGCAGGACCGCTTGGAGGGAACACTCCTTGTGAAAATGAGTGATGTCCTCCATGGATGGACCACTGCACACCTCTCCCAGCACTTAGCCATGTGTGCCCAGCTAGAGTTGGGGAGAAAAGAACAAAAAATATGAACTGCCCTGATGGCTTTCTAAAATATGGTCCTCTCCTAGTCAACCTTAGTCAGGGTCATGAATGGGCCAATGGGCCAGGAAAGGACTGATGGCAATAGACAGCAGGGGTAAAAAATGGGGGGGGGGCATCCACCTTATGAGTGGAAACTGAAAGGAGAAAATGATGCATGAAATCTACATTTTTAATAAGGAACAAAAACGTACAAAGATGCTAGGAGTGAAAGAGCGATGTAAAAAAAAAAAAAAAAAAAGAGGCAAAATTCTGATCAGGGCTTAGTAAACAATAATGGAAGACTACATCTGGATAAAACCAAGGCCAGCTTTGAAGGTACATATCAACACTTATACATGTATATTAACAGAACAGATTCCAATAAAATGTCTTTCACAGCAGAGCAGCATAAGAAGTGGAGACTAGCTTTTTATACAAGGAAAAAAGAAAAACTTACTAAATTATCTCAAGTGAAATCATTGGGTATGTAAATAAATATATAACTATATATAAATAAGGTGAATTAAAATTACCAGAAGTAATACAAGTATGATAAAGTGCAAAATGAATATAGACGTTTGCTAATGTCATTAGAAAAATGAAGACATGTCAGCTCATATTACAAACAGATCCAACAGTGACTCCAGTAGCAACACTTTGCTAGAGAATCCTTTTTCATTTAAGGAAAAATCTCAAAAAAAGAGCTAAGAAACTGCAGAATATTGGGGATATCCAGCCATCCTCTGAGGAAAACTCATCGAAAAGCAGACAGTGAGTTCTTGTTGAATTTGTTAATGTCTGACTGCTGAAACTTGCTGAGATTCTTACTGGACAAGTGTGAATACAGATGGAGGCCCTACAGATGGAGATTGGACTACTCCCCCTTTCATTGTGACAGTATACAGGTATCAGGGCAGTGTGGGGACACAGTCTCCTACATCAGGGTTGCAAGGGGTGCATGGAACACTTCCTTAAATCTAATTAGCTGCCTCTAGAAATCAAATTGCAGCAACTGAGACACTGGTCTCCAGACTAGCTGGCTTTTAGTCAGATTATCATGTCTGACGGCTACAACTCAATAAACAAACTACTGAAACTATGGAACAAACATGAAAATGGACATCCTAGAAAAGTGACATATCCCACACTATGGATTTTGCCCACAGTAACAGAACTTAAAGTACAGGTCAAGTCACAGCTGCTACAAATTGTGCAGATAGGAGAGCTGCCAACAGAACAGTAAGCACCAAGGTAGCAGCCTACAGTGGATAGTGAGAGCAATGGTGCAAAGGTATTCTGTAAACTGAACCCCGAGTCTGAATGCCACCAACTTGAACTTCCAAACCAAGCAGAAGATGCAAGGAGCACTGCAATTACTCAATGAAACTGGAGAAAAGACAGGCTTGTTAAGCTGGAGTCCTGCTGTAGAGGATTAATCACAAAAGAATGACAGGAAAGCTGTTAAACATTTCATTAAGACTAAACGTTTCTATTTTTACCGCAGAAAATAAAAAGAAAAGGGTCTGAAGAGTTCTGCCAACTTCCTGTCACTCTTCTGTGGTGGCTGTTCTCTGTGTAGCAGCAGTGTGTATGTTACAGCTTTCAAGGCTGTATAACCCATACTGCTACAGTACTTTTTGACTTTTATAGTACATGGGAGAAGGTAAAATTCCATGTAACACAAAGAATTATGATAGGATCTGTCAGATTTTAACCAGCCTGTTTATATATTCTTCACGTTTTTCCTAACGTGCTTTGTTCTTTTGAGGTGAATTTCTTGACATCCATGCTTCAAACATACAACAGGGTTATTATGATCCAAGACCCGATCATAATCATCTATATTGCCTTTTTGGGCCTGTGTGCAACACAGAGCCATTTGTTAGCTCCCACAGATGACTACTTAAGTCGCCGTCGTATGGCAAGTGCTTTCTACATCCTCATACACAGGGATACCACCTCTTGATAAACTATCTAAAAATCAGCATGTCAGAAACACTAACAGTTGCCAATGCTTAGCATTCAACAGATATGACATCAAGCAATTCTGCAACAGCCGAAGTACGTCCCACAAAAAAAAGGCTCCATTATGCGAATAAGACAGTAGACTAATGGAAAGTGTTATGACAAACAGAAAATGGCAGAAAAGTGCTACAGCTGTTAAAATTGTGGCCTCAAAGTGCTTGGTTCTCCAGTCTGGTTTCCCAAAAGGGATGTTTTATTTGTGGAATATGAACATCCTTCGTGTCCATGCTGCCTTCTTCAGGGTCCCTGGATACTCCACATTTCAAAAATATGTGGAGAAGTGGTGATCCTTTAAACTGCCCACAAGTGTATCTGTTTAGGGTGAATGTGTAAGGGTATTATGCACTGAACTAGTATCCCAGCCAAATTTGTTTCTCTAGCTTATGCCCCTTACTTGCATCCCTGCAACCCTAAAAAAGGAAACTGTGCACTGGGGAAGGAACGAAGCAACAAGAAATGACTATCAAACTTTACTGCATCCACTGGAAACAAACAATAATCTAAACTAGTATAGAAGCTCAGTATATCCTCCTGTCAAGCAACAGAAGACTTCTGTTTAAGTACACCTTCAGGACAAAATATTTTGTGTAACTGAACCCACAGTGATAGAATATAGCTACGCCACGAGAAAACACTACAGGGAAAACGATAACAAAGATATGCTGATGCAAGGAGAAGGGTCAAGAACACTTTATAAAAAGGACAGAACTAACTCGTGAAAAATAGCACCACAAACAATACACTGTTAAATCCAGAGAGCTGAAGCAAAGAACACAATAAAAAGGTCAACAATCACAGTAACTCATGCAAAACATCCTATTACACAACGTTTCCTTCTTCAACTTTTGTCAGAAAGTACTGGTAAGTGACACTTTGGTGGTGTACAGGGATAATGCCCTGACTACAGCCCAGCCATTCTTGGTTTGATTAGTGGCTTGGCTGAATGATGGAGCAGCAGGGAGCAGGGAGGGTGCTCATTGGCACTGTTCCCTAAGTGAAGGTGTGGTCCAAATACAGTAGTTGACCTCTAATGTGACCAGCAAACACTGAGTATATGTAAACAATCCTACCTTGATTTGTGATTTACTGTGGAGTTTACTGGTAAGAGAAGTTTTATTTCAGTTTATATTGTATTGGTTACCACTGTTTTAACTGTTTGTAGATAACAAGGGATAACTTGTTAACAAGACTTACTTTGACTCATATTTTGTTTTTACCTTTAATTTCACTGTTGGTTGTTAGAAAGGGAGAGGTTTTAGACAGGCAAGCTCTAGCCATCCCAAGGGGCTTAGAAAGCTATAAATTCACACAGACTGCAGAGGGGAAAATCCTGAGCAGATTGAAACAATCCTACCTTGGTTTGTGATTTATTGATTTTTACTGATAAAAAGAAGTGCGACTGCAAGCGATAGTGAACAGGAAATTACAACTTTTGCTGGCTTGCAGAACTTGTGTGGTCAGAACTTTACTGTACTTAATTTATTATTTAGTTGTACATTGCTGGTGTGATTTTGTTTTCATAGAAGTTGATTTAAGTTCTCTTTGAATTCTGTGGTTACGTTTTTTGATTATTCTTTTCATTTACATTTTATTTGCTTGAAACTAAATATGGATTCCTTAAATGAGTATGTAATTAATGATTTGCTTATGCACAAATATGTTGTACAGTATAATAAATGCTGCGCATATTTAAAGGTAACAGCTGATAACACTGGTGATTTGTGTTCCTGGTGTCAAAAGTTGGATCATTTGCTTACCATTGTTAGAAGTAAATCTAGACTGATGATGATGATGATGATTGCACTTGTGCAACTGGCATGGCTTGGAGAACTGTTGCTTCCTATACTAATGACTGGACTGATGAAATAAATACAAATAGAACACATTCAGGAAATGATGCATCTGTTGCCTGCAAAAATCATTCAACCCCTATGAAACAAGACGATGCCCTTGACAACTTTGGAATTCTGGATGCAAGTATTCAGCAATCTGAGGATGCTGTTTGCTTAGAAGGAAACAAAAAAAAAAAAAGAAAGGAAGTTTACAACAAATAAGGAAGAAAAAGAAACTGATTAATGACTGTAAAGGAAAGAGAATACATAATAAAGGGCACTGCTGTGTTATGCAACACATAGAAAAAAAATCATCATTCCCTGTAACCAGGGGTGTAGCTAGGATTTTCAAATTTGTACTGACAGCTCTCAAACTGCTACCCCCCTCCCCAGCCAAGCTACGGCCATTCTCGTAATTCACGGTTCGCTCTTTTAGTGTCGATGAAGAGGCATTCGCTGTAATGCCTCTTCAGTAATATAATATAAATTCACTCAGTAATATAATATAAATTCACTCAAACTCGGTTCCTTGAATTGAAAATTAACCTGAAATGTCAGTTCTTTGAAAAATGCAGCATGGTAGTTTGGGTAGAGACTTTATGCTTTTGTTTTCTGTAACTAAGGTACAGGTTTTGAGCTTGAGTAAATTACTAACCACCTGCTACCACTAACTAGGATGTTTCATTCACACACACACACCCCTACCTACCTCTTAGTGCAAGAAATATGGACAAATTCTAAAATAAACAGGGACAGATATTAAATAATGTTCTCGTGAACTTAGAAAGTTGCTAGAATAACAGGATTTGTGCTAGTATGAATTTTTCTAAAGGACATGAAGTCTGAAGCTCAAATGTCTGTCATTATTTAGCAACTTCAGCCTTCAATGATTTTCTAGAAAAATCACAAAATTTATGAGGAACAGACAAAAAATATGGGGCAAAAATCTGGACATTCTGCAAAATGTGGACAGTTGAGAGGTATGCTACCTACCACACACACACACACACACACACACACACACACACACACACACACACACACACACACACACACACACACACACAACCTCTTACAGCAACAAACTCATAAACAAAACTGAGGCAAAGGCCCAAAAATAAGGACATTTTTTTTAAATATTGCTCTTATAAACTTAGAAAGATAATAGAATAGTAGTAGGTCTTGCATCAGTACGAATTTTCTGAAAGGTATGAAATCTAAAACTGAAATGTCTGCATTATTTTCTAACTTCAGTCTAACAATTTGCCACTAATTTGCCAGAAAACTGCAATTTTATGAAAAACGGACCAAAAATGTGATGCAAAAATATAAAATTGCCAGACAATACAGCTGGGAACCTGTCAAAGGAGGGACACCATTTTAATATGAGCACAGTTAACTTAGAGCAGCTGACAAAATTAGAGAATCTACATGCATTTCTGAAATAAAAGTAATGTATAACTCTGATCATTACAGTTATTTATAAAAGTAAAGTAAACCCTCTATGTTTTCTTCCAAAATTGCTATTTTGTGGAGGGATCATTAGGGGAAGAGCAACATTTTGAGCCAAAATCAGGGACAGTTGAGGTTTGGCTATGCCTAATTCTATAAAGCAATTCATTTGCATGTACCTCTCAACCTGTTAATGCAATAAATCTGGACAAGGCCAAATATATTGAGGGAACATATAAACAATACTAAAAATTGCTCTTGTATAAACTGGGACATAAATCTGGACAAGGCCAAATATATTGGGGGAACATATAAACAGTACTAAAAATTGCTCTTGTATAAACTGGGACAGTTGATAGAACAGGTCTTATTTTAGCATGCATTTTTCTGAAGGTTATAAAGTCTGAAACTAGTGTGTCATTATTTAGTGACTTAATTCCTAAAGCATTTGCCAGAAAACCACAAATTGAGGAACAAACCAAAAATAAGAAGCAAAAAATCTATTCATTCTTTGAAAATCTGGACAGTTAGGAGGTATAGTTCAGCTGGGGCTGTCTAAGTTTGCCGCCCTTCCCCCTCACAAAACCATGGTCGAATGGAGCATCCCCCTGCAGCCATTCCAATGATCCATTACTTTGCTATTTCACTCCATTTACCATAAACACTAATGTACATACTGATTTACTTCTATGATGATTTGAACTTCATTTGAAAGTTTTATTTTGCATTTTACAGAACAAACACTAAGACATCTGCTAAACAAACTTGGCATTAAAACTTCTCTGCCCTTGAAACTCACATTCACTGAAACAACATTAAAACCCACATTCAAAGAAAATACATTTTACCCGTGGCAGATAAAAATTAATTCTGGGCTGCTTTTAAATCATAGGCCCCTTGCATATGAAACATACATGTGCTCTTTGATGCACCTTCCTATTGCTTTGAACATTTTTCCAGTAAACAATGAAACAAAACTGCCCAATTCAGAACATTTCCATCATAAAAGTCTAGTCAAACTTTTACAGTCCACCATTATCAGTAAATAATATGCACAATCTCTGAAGTAGTAAAAAAAGTCATCTAAATAATTCCACGTTAAATAAATCTAACTAATGAAGAGGTTGCTGCTAGCAATCACCTTTATATTTCATGACTTCATCGAAAAATAGTGTCTGATGCCCCTGAGGAATAAATTGCCTAAATTACATTAATAAGCTAGTAATATTGCAATAGGAAATGGATGGCAAACTGATAACAGGCTCATAGTTAGTGTCTTAACTTTCAGTACAGCAGCATTCACCCCTTATGGGAGTAGAACCAACAACCTTCTGCATTAAAAGCCAGTTACACAACATTTTGTGCTACTAGCAATGTGAGCCGACTTGGCATAATCAGCACTAAACTTCTCTTCCCCTGCAGCTCTCGGCTCCTTGTAAAATCTACGCAATACTCAACTACATCTCAACTTCGCAGCACAAGAAGTCTGGAAAAAGCCAAATTTATTGGGGTGGGTCAAAAGGGCAAAAAACAGGAACACATTAAACATTGCTTGTATAATCTTGGAAAGCTGCTAGAATAAAATGCTGTGTTACCATCATACATTTTACTGCCAAGGTCACTGTGCAAAATAGTCAGAACAACATACCACTATGCCAAATCACCTGCTTTGTGAAAGAGAGGAAGACTGAAACTTAAATGGCTATCATTTAATGAATTCAGTTCTCACCATAGCAGTCAACCTCTTAGCACAAAACACCTGGACAAACCCAGTAATGAGCGCATACAGCCCTCAAACATATTCAGTGAATTCAGTTCTTGCCATAGCTGTCAACCTTAGCACAAAAACCTGGACAAAGCCAATAACAGGGTATTACAGTCCCAAAAATAAGGACAAATTTCAAATAGTCATAAACTTAAAAAATTGCTATAAAAAAGGTTGTGTTAGTATATATTTATTGCTAGAATAAAAAGTTGTTTTACTATGTCACCAACACAGGGATAAGATGCAGACTCCACACAGAAGGCACCCCAGCCAAGAATCAAACCAGAAAACCTAGAGCTGTGAGGCAACAATACTGCCACTGCACCATCAAATATGTAAGGAAGCAAACATTCAGAAACCTGAAGTCTGAAATTTAAATGCCTGTCAATTTGTTAATCAGGACAGTCTGACTTGGAACAAAAAAAAAAAACAATTCTCAGCAGAGGCCCAGGAAAAAATAATGCAGACATGTCTTTGTAACATGGGAGGACACAAAAGCAAACCCACACAAACACAGGGAGAAGATACAACCCCCCCCCCCACAAAGAAGGTAACCCAGCCAAGAACCAAACCCAAGAACCTATAACTGTGAGACATCAATGCTACGTTGCTACCACTGCACCATCAAATTTCAAGCATTGCAATATTTAAAAAACACAGATATGATACAGATATTGATCAAATCAAATACGAGGCAAAAATCTGCAATTTTTTTACAAATGGTGGTGGGTAGGGAATTCAGGTCTTTAACACCTGCATACAAGGTACAGGGTTCAAGCCTGAGGTATTCTCTACCACACCACCCATCCCACCTGGGGCATTTACACACATACGAAGTACGTCCCTGTACTATCGTTTGAGAGAGACTACTTTGTGACAAGGTTGTTGAAGCCTGATATTAGCATTAGGGCTTCTACTTAAAGAACAGAATATATAGTGTCAGCTGTATCAATCATTTAAAAATGGCCAGTACTCCAGACATATAATCATGAGATGGCTCTCAAAATGATGGGCATATTTAATTTTGTGTTTTGGGGATAAATAGGCCAAGTTTCTGAATGATATTACAGCAAGAGTGGCCATGGGGCAGTTTAGGGAGTTAACAGGCTTATAGGCAAGAGCTAGGAGGCTATTCCTTTTTTTTTTTCAGGACAAAGGGGAGCAAGCAGCCAGCTACCTTTTTGAAAATTTTAAGGCCCCAGTGGCATTCTGAAAAGAATTAAAGCTGGAAACTACTCTCTTAAACCAAAGGCAGAGGAATAAGAGCAGGACTTCAGCAATTATCATTTTGATCTTCTAAAAAAATGACCAAATGTTTATCTAAACCTGCAATGGGTAAGGGAAAAAATGATGCATCCTGATTTGTCAGATTTGTCCTTTGAGAAACTCACTTCCCTGACTCTTGGACTGAAAGCAGTTCTCCTTATTCCTGTTCAGAATGTTTCCTGCAAAAGTGCTGTACCAAATTTAATACCAGCAGAGCAAATATTACTTAATGCCTAAGTTCTGACTAGTTTGAATTCATGTATGCTTGGAAATTGTCCATAGCTAATTTGTAAATACAAGCTTTTGATACTAATGGACTTCAAACTGGTCACATGCATGTTTGCTAAATGCAGAAATCAGCATCAGCAGTAAAAGTTTCACAAGTTAAAAGCCCTCAAGATGTTAATGTTCAGCAAAACTACTGAATGCTGTCATGTGAAAAGAAAGCTAAACTAAGTTTGGAATACAACTGGGCAGCAGAGACGCAAGTAAAAGACCAACTTAAGGAATATAAATCCTACTTCGAGAGCTCCAGTGCTTTTCTGGAGTTAGTCAAGCCAAACAGCAGTGCTTAAATCCAGTAATACTGACCGTAGTATAAAGGACATCAGTCCCTTTGATTCTTGTAAAAACAAGACGTAAAGCCAGCATTTCACAATGATTTTATCATGCTACAGCTGCATGACAACAACCTGCTTAAAGAAAGCAGCAAAATTATGATTATCATTAAAGCTGCTTAGATTTGATGATAAGCAGTGGTTGCAGTCCTTTAAGTATAGGCCTGCTTTGGTTTTCATTTGGATGCATTTTTAAGGTGGAAAGTTTCATTGTGTTGGAAAATAATGTTGCCCATCTCTGCTCATATACTTTGCACATTTACGTTACCTTTCCTTAACAGTGCAACTACCCAAGCTATTCAGACACACTTGGCTTTAGTACTGCACAAGACACACACGCACACACACACACTACTCACCAGCCCCTTGGTTCTAAATAAAGTCCTTGACGTGAGACCAGCAACTCCTCCTGCTTTAAGTCCTTGAAATCCTCCCGCTTCGACCAACATAACGCTTTTGCATCCTAAACCGCATTTGAACTGACGCGCGGTGAGCTCCATTCCGACTGGCTGCCCTGATGAGCTGACGTCATCGTCGTGCACTAGTAAAGCGCGAAAACTTTAAAATGCTAAAGCGCGAAAACTTTGAAATGCTACCCCCTTCTAAATACGTTGTACTGAAATCAGTACAGTGCGTATGCCTCCCGACGTCCCTGCCTGTAACCTATCAGAAAACTTTCAGTCTACAGAAAAAGGCAATTTTGCAAAAGAGAAGGTAGAAAAAAGTAAGATACAGGTGAAAAGGAAGAAATCAAAACTGAATGTGAAAGTACTGAAGAACATTACTGTAAGAAAAAAGAAGAGATGTTGGCTAAATGGCTCAAGTTGTGGATTTGTAATGCCAGCTAGATGAGAATTTAATACACAGTGAAACCAGTGGGATTAATAAGACTAATGGTGATGAAGACCTATCCTTCGTAACAATTGATAGAGCAGATATTACCCGATTAGATGCTGAAGATTCTTCAGAGCTGGCCAGCAAAGATATTCTTGTAATTGGAGGCTCAGTTATTAGAGGAACTGATACTTATATTTGCAGAGAAGATAATGAACACTGAATACTGTTATGCTTGCCAGGAGCAAAACTAGATAGAGAGAGACAAGCCGTGGAATGCTTTAATGTAAGGATGCATGCATCCGTTTTTATTCATGTTGGTACAAATTATGTCATCTTCAAGGATTCTCTGACTGTTAGTAGTGAACTGACAGCCCTCTTAGATAGTATAGCTTATACTGGTGTTAAGCAGTATTTTTCACAAATCACCTATAGAAAAGATAGTCAGGTCACTGTGAATAAAATGAATTTGGGGGTAAATACCTACATGGGAAAAATATATGGATAACATTGTCAGAACTGGATAGGTTGGGACTTGAAACCATACATCAGCATGCATACGTTGAAAACAGATCTGTTAACCACCTGTAACATGATGTTCTACAACAATATAATAACAGCTAAGACTGAAAAATTGTGCTGTGATGTAATTTATAGAGATTTAACTTCAGAATTTGACAGGGTCATACACAAAACAATGATCAATAAATTAGTACAACTAGGTATTGATGTACTCTTGATAAGATGGATAGCTGAATGGCTTACAAATAGGACATGGCAAGTATCATACAGCAACTGGACAGGTTAAATCCTTGGTTACAGTTGGGGTGTCCTACAGGGCTCTGTCCTAGGCCCTTACTTGTTTAGATTGTATCTTTCAGACCTAACTTTTTCATCTGCGGTGTTCTACTGTCTATATGCAGATGACCTAAAAAGTACAGTTGTGTACCTACCATAAATGTAGATGTTCGAGTGTATTCACTGTTGCAGTCATTACACTTGGGTTATCCTGCTGGCAGGCTACCCGCAGTCGGCCTGAATTCCAAAGTCTTGGTCTGGCTTCGGTTGCTGTTGCATCTTCCCTGACATCAGTGCGCCAGGGGTATAAAAGATGCAGCCGACGCCATTTTCTTCAGTTTTTCTTGCCCCAGATGTCAGGTGCCCCCAAAAGGGTAGGCTAAAAAACATTGCTTATAAAAGCATGCACTAAAATAAACAATACCTTCATCTACAAGCAAGTACACCACATAGGTTGTATAGGATAGAGAAGTACAGATAAGTCCCAGCAAAGAAAGGGGGATGGTGGGTGGGTAACCTGGACTGGAACAGTGAATACACTCGAACATCTACATTTATGGTAGGTACACAGCTGTACTATGTTCATTGTGTTTTACTGTTGCAGTCATTACACTTGGGTTGAATCCCAAAGCTAAGGTTGGGCGGCTGGGTCTAAATAGAATTAGGAGTGGCTATAAGGCCCTGCATGACTGCAGTGACAAAGCCTGCTCTGGATTTACAGTAAAGAGGCAAGTGGTAGTGCTTAGTAAAAGTGTGCACTGAAATCCAAGTTGCAGCCTCCAAAATATCCTTGGTTGGTACTCCTCTGAGGAAGGCTGCTGCTCTGGTAGAATGTGGTCTAATGCCCTTAGGCACTGATTTACCATGTTGTGAATAGCAGAAACAAATGCAGTGTCCTATCCATTTTGAAATAGTCTGCTTTGAGATAGCCTTTCCTTGTGATCCTGCAGCATATGCCACTAAAAGTTGCTCAGTCTTTCTGAAAGCTTTAGTTTTGTCCAAGCAGAAGCGTAGCTGTCTGTGCATGTCCAAAGAATGCAGAAGTCTCTCCCCTTTATTCTGCGGGTTTGCGTAAAAAGAAGGCAAATTAATGGTTTGGTTAAGAGCCACACTGGACACTACCTTGGGCATAGATGTTGGGTTTGTCCTTAGAGAAACCCTGTCCGGATGGAAGATAATAAAAGGTTCCACAGCCATTAATGCCTGTAACTCTGAGACTCTTCTTGCTGAAGTTATTGCTAAGAGCAGAGCTGTTTTCCATAAGAATTTTATCTCAGCTGTACTGGCTGGCTCAAAAGGAGGCGGTGTGAGTTTTTCCAAGACAAAATTGAGGTCCCATGCAGGTATTGGTGCTCTCCTTGGAGGTCTTATGTTTTTAGCCCCCTTGAGGAACTGCCTAAGCAATGGATATGAAAAAATAGGTGGGTCTGTATTGTAATGAGCTGAAATGGCAGAGGCATGGATCTTAATTTATGAGAGGGATAAGCCTTTGTCCAGCATCTCAGTTAGATATTGTAAAATCTGAGGAATATTTGGAACAAGCGTGTCAATTCCCTGTGCCTGATTCCAAGCACAGAATCTCTTCCATTTTTCTGCATAAGATTTTCTGGTGCTGGGTCTCCTGGCCTCCAAAATAACATCCTTAACCGCTTTAGAGAGAGGTGTATTCTGAATGGTTACAGTATCCGCCATTCAGCTAGATTTAGAGTTCTGAGTTGTCTGTGCAGGATCTGATTGTTTTGTTGGGTCAGTAAATTAGGACTTTGAGGCAATGTCCAGGCTGGGCCTTGGGACAAGCTCCTTAGGATTGGGTACCAGTTTTGGCGTGGCCAATCCGGGGCAATCAGTACCATTTGTGTCTTCTCGTCTGACCTTTAGGAGTACCTTGGGGAGGAGAGGCAGTGGAGGAAAGGCATATACTGTAAGGTTGCTCCAGCTGAATGACAGAGTATCCACTTTCCATGCTTGTTTGTGATAAGTCTTTGTGCAGAATCTCTGAAGTTGGCAGCTGTGAGGGGAGGCAAAAAGATCTATGTCTGGGCATCCCCATTTCCTTGTTATCATTGCTGAAGATTTGTGGATCTAGTTTCCACTCGTGAGGGTCCATGAGGTTTCTGCTTAGTTCGTCTGCCAGAGCATTTGTTTTTCCTGGCAGGAATTGTGCTTGCAGGTGTACTTGGTAAGTCAATGCTGTGTTCCACAAAATTATGGCTCGTCTGCAGAGGGGGTAGGAATGTGTGTCCCCCTGCTTATTTATGTACCACATGACTGTGGTGTTGTCAGTCTATCAGCAGCTGTCCTGGATGAAGTAGGTCCTTGAAGGCTGTCAGGGCATTTTGTAAAGCTAGCATCTCTTTTTGATTGATGTGTAGATGCCTTTGGCTTGGAGGCCATGTGCCCTCAATTCATTTTCCTGCCATGTGGGCCCCCCCCCCAGGCATAATCTGATGCATCTGTTAGTGTTTGCCTGGCTGTGCGTAAAGAATGCAGGAGGCCATGTAGCCCACAGCCTGCAGAATTATTCTTGCAGATAACTGGGTCTTTGTTGCCTTGCTTCCGAAGTAAGAAGTCAGTTGCCTTTGTTTGTCTGACGTGAGATAAGCCATTTGGGCAATTGTATTTAAGCTTGCACCCAGGAATATTATCTCTTGAGAGGGTACTAGTTTTGATTTCTTTTCATTTACTGTGTACCCTAGGCAAATTAGTCATCTTTTTACAAACGCCAGATGCTTTAGTAGAATGGATTTTGGCCTCTGCTTGAATAAGGCAGTCGTCCAACAAGGGATATATTTGAATTCCTCTTTGTCTGCAAAATGCAATTACTGGTGCCAGGCATTTTGTGAAGACCCTGGGCGCAGTAGATAAGCCAAAGGGCAGTGCAGAGAATTGGTAGTGCATTGAGCCAGCTATGAATCTGAGGTATCTTCGGCAAGATTGTCTGATTGGGACATGCAGGTATGCCTCTTTCGGTCCAAAGTTACAACCCAAGCCTTTTTGCCCAGCATGGGCAGAAGCTGCTGCAGAGTCAACATTTTGAATTTCGGAACATCCAGAAAAGTATTTAGAATAGACAGGTCCAGAATTGGTCTCCATGCTTTGTCCTTTCTTGGTACTAAGAAAACTCTTGAGTAAAATCCTTGTCCCTGCTCTTGTTGTGGCACTGGCTGAATAACCCTCATGTCCATGAGAGATGAAACTTGGTTTTGTGCCTCTGCCCATTGATTGTGTGGCAGGTCTGGCATACCTTTTGCCTTTGGAAGGGTGTGAAAGTGGAACCTGTAGCCCTGAGAGACTATATTTAAGACCCATTTGTCCTGGGTAATCATGTGCCAATTTTGTGAAAAAAGTGCTAGCTTTCCCCCTAAGGGTGCTGTCAAAAGATAAATGCATTGCATTGGCAGAGGGAAGTCATTGGGACTGTTTCCTATATGGCTGTGATTTGTCTTCTCCGCTTTTGGAGGTAGAAGCACCCCACTGTTTGGGCCTGTATGAGCCTTGGCGCTGTTGTCTGCCTCTAGGGCGTCTGTATCTGCCTCTTTGTGGCCTGCCTGACACGGGAAAGGACCAATTCTTAGAAGGCCAGTTCCTGCTAAATCTGGGTGGCTGCACCTGTAAGAAATCCTTCGCTGTCTGCATAGATTTAGCTTTATCCTCCATTTTCCTTCTGCCTTAACACCAAACAAAGTATCATGCTTCGGACCCATCTGAGGGATTCGTTTCTAGAGGCCTAGCTGTCGCCACGTGGGAGTCAGAGGCGGCCTGTGGCTCTGAGGTAGCGGGTGTCAGGGGCTGCGAAAGCACCTCACTGAGAACCGGCGACTGGCCTAGAAGAGGCTATATCGTCGGTTCTGGACCTCGGATGCCTGTTCTTTTCTTTTTCCTTGCGCTTTTTATGAATTCCGGATGCTGGCTGTTCTGACGGCATTATGTAGTTAAATCTTCGGCCAAAGTAATGAAAAACAAAATCGTACCGAAGCTTAATAGCGCGTTGGTTAAATCTAGCACAAAACCAACAACTAGCAACGTCGTGGTCAGGGCCTAGGCAAGGAATACAGTAAGAGTGAAAATCCTTATGAGGTATTTGCTTCCCACAAGAAATACAATTGTTAACTTTTTCCTGACATCGGTCTGGAGCAAGAAAAAAAGTTTCCCCAATGGGGTACTTAGCTTTATAGAAGACTTTAGATTTGAAATTCAATTTAGAAAATCTCAGGAGTCGGCCGACCGGCACTTGTGAACTGCTTTTGCTTCGGGCACCGCTCGGCAAGAAAGACTGAAGAAAATGGCGTCGGCTGCATCTTTTATACCCCTGGCGCACTGACGTCAGGGAACAGGCAACAGCAACAGACGCCGGACCAAGACTTTGGAATTCAGGCAGACTGTGGGTAGCCTACCAGCAGGATAACCCAAGTGTAATGACTGCAACAGTGAAACACGATGAACATTTGGGTAAACTGATTACATGTGTTACAGATAAAGCATGTCTGCAAAACAACTTAACTAAATTGACTATTTGGGCACAGGAGAATAATATGCTGATAAATACATCAAAAATTAAGCATATGAGATTTGGGAGACATAAATTAAAAGGTGAATATTTAATACAGCACACAGTGATTGAAACTGTAGACTCATTTAAGGACCTGCGTATATGGGTAGATTCAGCTATGAGTTTTTCTAATCATGTCAACCAATTGGTTAATAACAGTTATAGAACTATAGGTTGTATAAAAAGATTTATAAACTCTAGGATATCAAAAATGATGGTCTTTGTTTGTTAGTTACATTAAACCCAAACTTGAGTATGGAATAACAATATGGAAATCCTATAAGAAAACAAGCATGAGTAAACTGGAAAGAGTACAGTGGAAACATACCAAGGGCATCCATGGATGTGAAAACCTAAGTTATTATGAAAGACTAAAATATCTGAACTTGTACAGTGTCTCTTACAAATATCTAAATGGAGATCTTATTCAAGTATATAAGGCAGTTAGAGACAACTACGTCTGGGAATGTTTGGGGTTATCAAAAAGTACTAGAGAGTCATCAGACAACCTATGTAGAAGATTCTATAGGAATGAGAAGTGTACTAACTGGTTTCTCTGAGAGAGTAGCTAATGCATGGAACAGACTATGGAATTTATATTAAAGCAAATACTAGGTTTAGATATTTTTAAGAACAGCCTTGACACTTATTATGGGAAACAAATGTTTTGGTATACTGGCAAGCTAGAAGGGCTTTTAATGCCCATGCTTGAAATATTTGTATGTATGTATGCATGTATGGGGGTCAAGAAAAAGGAAAAGTGGGTACAGCATATTATACAAAAAAAAAAAAACACTGAACAGAAGCACAGAAGGCATTGCCCCTAGGACAGAGATAGTCAACTTGCCCCAGCAACATCACAGGAAGTCCACAGGGGTAGGAGAATGACTGGTAGACCTGGCATGGACATGGGACAGTGGGGGCTGGCCTGATAATAGCAAGGTCCAAGGTACCAAAAAAATAATTACAAAAAAAAGCACTGGTAAGTATGAAAATAACTGTCAGCTCAGGGTACGACCCCTTCTCTATAAGTGATAAAATCACTTAGGATTCAACTGACAGATACAAGCCAATGACCAGAAAGTGTTAGAGAGCAGCTAGTAAACCTTTACAGTTAAATGAGTAAATTTATTCAACAACAGCCTGGAATTTAATACTTCCTTTTTCAAAGTAGTCAAAAAATAATGAATAAATGTATTGACTTGTGAAAAAAGTGTTGACCTACAGATAATTTTCACAGGTCTGACAGAAATATAGGCATCTCATATACAACAAACATTGCACATATTCTGTGTATAAGAGAGTACAGAGTGATTACATGCAAAATCTCAAGACAAGAGTAGTTCTACTAAAAATGTCATAACCTATTCTAAAAATGCACCACCACACAAAATGTTATTCTTCAACATGGTTTGCCTCCACTTAAGGGCAATCGCAAGCAAAACAAAAATGCTTTTCACCATATCTTGACCTGTTTTGCATCATCATTAAGATCATTGTATCAAATGCAGAAACATTTAATTTAGACGCATATCTAGCCGCATTCCATTACACCTGGAAAATTTGAAAAACAAACTAAGTTATGCTTCACATAGCACTTTTTGAATGCTCTCATGGTGTTACAGTTAAAGTTTAGCAAACGTAAAAGAAAGTGATCCAGCAGTCTAACATGGAATCGGGCACTTCTTAGATTTCAGTGCGACAGTCGCACATACTTCAGCAGCAGTTTTCATGGGGAAATCTAGCTATTTCTCTAGAAATCATTCCCCTCACTAACCACTAGAACTGCAATACTTAAAAAATGTAGGCTCTGCCTTATACTTTATATGAAAAATAATCTCCATCAACCTACTGAAGGATCAATCACTTTTTCATATTCTAAACCACATGATTATAATTCCCTGTTGTTGTGAAACATGAAAAAAAAAACTAACAAAATGCTAAACCTGCAGTTTTCAGGCACTCTTCCTGTACACAGTGCCATTTTCTTGCTGTCTTGCTTTTTTTCCCATAAATGATAACATGCATCTGCAGATCACTACAACTTGATGAAATTGGTTTATTTTCTTTGTGTAGTCATAGTTTGCAAAGAATGTAATTTACTGAAAACATAAGGCAGCAATGAAGACAATGCCAACAGCTGTAATGTCATCTTAGGCAGATTACGCATCCTGTAGGAGACATTTTGCTTGTAGGTTCTTCTTTCATTGTAAAACAGTGAACATCAAGAGAAGCAATGCATGATTGCATGGACATTTGGATTTCAGACTAAAATACATCTTCAACTTTTTTGTGGACAAATCTAGCAATGCATGTGCTTTGTATCCTTTAGCTTACAATAATTCTAGACTGCACTTTATTTTAATTAAAAGTAGTACACTAGCACACTGGCTAACATTGCTGTTTCACATCACCTGATTGTCTAGTTTGGCTCTCACCTAGGTTGCCTTCTGTAATGACATTACAGGTATTCTCTGAGTCTGCATGCTTTTTTTTTTTTTTATTAGCTCTGTTTACTTCCCACCTCCGAAAGGCATGCAAGAAGTGAGATGGGCATCCTCCCAAATGACAGCAAATGTGCAAGGTGTGTGTCTGTGTGTGTGTCTGTGTGTGTGTTCATTCAGCGGCAGGCAGACAACCAGTGAATGCAAGGATAGGATCCAATCTCTCACAACCCTGAACTTGACCACATTGGTTAAAACAGAATGAATAAAAAATTCTACAGTGCCTTCTGTCAAAAGTCAACTTTAGCCTAGTTCTCACTTGAAAAATGCCTGCATTATTATTTAACTCCCCAAAACAGTATCATCATCACCTTTGCAACAGTCCAACACATTTCCAACTCTGCAGAAACACAGCTACACACAACTCAGGTAAACCAAGTGCAACAAATAGCCAAAAAATGTATAAACACAGTCCACAAAAGCATTGCACTAGGAACGACACAGGCAGGTAAAATCTGTTGTAGTTTATTCCACAAGTAAACAAGGATAAGCCTCTTTCACAGAAAATAAAAACTGCTTCATCAGATCCACCATATTCAAAACAGAAGCAGCTTAAATATTACATACCCTATCAATCATGAGCCAAAGTGACTCACACACACTTTTTATCATTTAAAGGTACAAATACATACAACAAAAAACATATTGTAAAAAGCATTCATATATAACAAAGGCATTGATAATACAATGAAGCAGAGTTTTTATTTTCTGTGAAAGTGCTTATCCTTGTTTACTTGTGGAATAAACTACAACAGATTTTACCTGCCTGTGTCGTTCCTAGTGCAACGCTTTTGAACTATCTTTGTGCTAATGCATTGCTGGAAGTTACTTAACAAAAACATCCACATTTTTTTTAACCATACAGTCTCTGAAGAATGCAATTTACCACAATCACAAATTTCAGAAAGTACAGTTGCATAAAATATTACCAAAGAAGGTAGACGTCTTTCTCTTCACTGTTGCAGTATTCATAACATTAAGGATCCCAACGTCGGCCAGTATACCACAGCCTTTAGGTTGCTTTAAGGTATGCTGTACATCACACGTATGCTCCTTGGGTAGCATAGGGCATAAAGGTGATGTCTGGATGTACCATCATCAGAACTGACAGCCCCAGTAGGAATGCCAGTCCAAGGAAAAGAAAAAGGTAACCAGTGCATCCAGAAGACAAATGGACCAGGGAGGAGTGAGTGAATATTGTGACAGTGAAGAGAAGGGCATCTACTGTTATGGTAAGATTTTACACAACTGCACCATGTCTTTGCATTTCACTGTTGCAGTACTCATTACATTAGGGAGTGCCAAAGTTCAGGAAGAAACTTGGGAGGAGGAAGAACCAGCACAGCCCTCTAGGAAGTCATGAAGGATGGCCTTAGCAAAACCAGCTCCACCTCTGGGAATTCCTTCCAACTTGTAATGCTTGGTAAAAGTATGTGCAGAAGTCCATGTAGCTGCCTCAAGAATAAAGTCAGTATCCAAACCCTTGAAAAAAGTGCCAGAAGAAACCGCAGTCCTAGCAGAATGAGCCTTAACAGAATAAGGAAGACTCTTACCATGAAAGGAATAACAAAAATAATTGCCTTTTGAGATCCAAGAGGAAATAGTTTGCTTGGATACAGCTAATCCTAAGGATCTAGGATGAAAAGAAACAGAGCTGATAAGACTTCCGAATACTTTTAGTCGTATCCAAACAAAATCTGAGTTGTCTATGCACATCCAACATGTACAGCACCTTCTCACTGACAGACTGTGGAGAAGGGAAAAAGTGGGCAAATGAATAGACTGATTAAGGAACAAACTCATTCACCACCTTGAGCATTAAAGAAGGATTATTACACAAGGACACCATGTCCTTATGAAACATGAAAAAGGGAGGACAATTTATGGCTTAAAGCTCAGATATCCATCTGGCAGAAGCAAGTGCTAACAAAAGTACAATTTTCCAATGGCAATGTTGCAAGGAAGCTGAAGATGCAGGCTCAAAAGGATCAGAGTCAATTTTTCCAAAACAAAATTAAGTTTCCAGGGAGGAGGAACATACTTCCTGGGAAGCCTAATATGAACAACTCCTTTTAGGAATTGTTTAGCCTCAAATCTAGAACCCACAAAAGGAGATAAAGGCAGACAAGTAGAGATAGCTGATAACTGCGCCTTAACAAAAGAATAAGCCAAGCCAGAATTGAGAAATTGACACAGGTAAGAGACAACCAAACGAATAACCACAAAAAATGGACCCAGGTTACGAGAAAGACACCAAACAGAAAACTGTTTTCATTTAGATAAGTAGGATTTCCTGGCCTCCAGTACGACCCTAAGCACTTTCTCAGAAAAAAGATGTCTATGCAGAATCAAAATCCTATCACCCACAGTGTCAGTTGAAGAGTGGACAGGTGGGGATGGATAAGAGAGCCCTTGTCTTGTGTGAGTAGGTCCACCCTGTGAGGTAACTTGTGATGATTGTCCTTGGCTACATGCAGAAGAGGGAACCAATGCTGTCCTGACCAAAAGGAAGTCACCAACAAGATTTTGGAAGCATACTGTTGAATTTTGAACAGGACTTTTGGAATGAGAGGAAGGGGAAGGAAAGCATAAAGAAACATCCCCTACCAAGAAAGACAGGGCATCCACCTTCCAAACCAGAGGACCTGGGACTCTAGCACAAAGAGGAAGTTGTCTGTTCAGAGGGGAGGCAAATAGATCTACCTGAGGAGTACCCCACTGATGGTCAGTGTTCAAAACACATCCCTGTGAAGTATCCATTTGTGGAATTGAGTTAAGGACCTGCTCAGAGTGTCTGCCACAAAGTTTTGACCTGAGGGAATGTAAACTGCCTGAAGAGTCACTTGACAATGGACAGCAAGATCCCACACTAGGAATGCCAACCGGCAAAGATGATAAGATCTTGCCCCCCCCCCCCATGTATTTACATACCACATCACTGTGGTATTGTCTGTAAATACCTTGAGAGGTCCTGGGGAGAAAAGAGGATGAAAAGCCTGAAGCACCAACAGAAGAGCTCCCCCATCTCTTTGAGACTGATGTACTCTTTCTGTTGAAGAGGTAACCAAACACCCTGTACTTTTAGGGGGGCCAAAAGCTGCTCCACATCCCACATCTGAAGCGTCTGCGAACAGCTCCTGAGAGGGAAGAGGCGGATGAAAAGGGAGCCCTGAATTTAGAGAGAACTGCTGGATCCACCAGTGAAGTTCCTTCTTAAGACAAGGCAGGAGAGGAATTACAAAGTCTAGGAGATGCACATGTTAAATCTAACTTGACTTCAGAAATGACAGAAACTTTCTCGTGTGGAGTTTGGCCAGAGGCAGTATACGGATGGTGGATGCCATGAATCCCAGAGCCGTCAGAAACTCCCTGGCTGTAACAGAGTTCAGAGGAAGAGCAGTTTGAGAGAAGGAAATAAGTGTTAAGGCTTTGGAAGGAGGAAGGAATGCCAGCATAGACAATGTCTGGATCCTGCACCCCAGAAAAACACTGTCTTGAGAAGCAGTCAAAAAAGACTTTTTGAAGTTTATTGTGAATCCCTGGCTGTGCAGAAGGGAAATGGCAATAGGAAGATTTTGCAACAGGATCTCTGGGAAAGATGCCTGAAACAGGAGATCATCTAAGTAAGGAAATACTTGGCTCTCTTGAATCCTGCAAAAAGCAATCACAGGAGTGAGGTATTTACCCTTGGGGCAGTAGAAAGGCTAAAGGGCAAAGCAGAAAACTGAAAATGCCAGGAAGCAACAGAGAAATGTAAAAACTTCCTGAAAAGGGGATGGATTGTGACATGGAGATAAGCATCCTTAAGACACAGAGATACCACATCAGCCTAAGGAAGCGGGGGAGAGAAAACGAAGCCTAAACGGACAGCATTTGAAAGGAAGGCACCTTCAGAAAAGTGTTTAGATGAGAGAGGTCTAGAATTGGTCTCCAAGTATCCTCTTTTCTGGGTACTAGAAACATCGTGGAGTAAAACCCCTCCCAATTTGGGACACAGGCAGCTCTTGAATAGTACCCTGAGTCAGAAGATCCCAAAGCACCTCTGAAAGGAGAGTTGTTCCTGAGTGGGGCTTTGGAACACCCATGAAAGGGGGAAGGGATTTCCAAACCATGAAATACCCCTGGTAAATAATGGACAGGACCCTGAAATCCTATGTAATCTGTTGCCAATCGGGGGGAGAGAGAGACAGACAGAGAAAGAGAAAGCAGAAAGTGACTGGGAAGAAATGGACAGACAGCACCTGGTTTATCTGGAAACGGAGACTTCTGAGGCACTGAAGTCTGAGTAGCCTTAGCAGGAGGTCCCTGCTTGCCACCCTTTTTACCCTCAGGAGGAGGGCAAGATTGCCTGTGAACAAAGGTTGGCTTATTGTGGTAAATTCTCTGAAATGTAGTCACAGGAGAAATAAACACGTTTAAATTCCTGTAAAACCTTGCCCTTATCCTGAAGGGACTTAAACACAGCAGCAGCAGCTTCAACAAACAAGTTTTCATTATCAAGAGGGGCATCCATCAACTTAGCCTTAATATCATTAGGCAAAGGTTGAAGCTAAAGCAAAGAATACCTCCTCATCACAGACCCAAATATAGCACCCCTAGAGGAAAGCATCTGCTGCATCATATCTACACTTGTTGGAATAATGAGCCCCCTTGGGGGGGAAGTCCCTAATAGGGAAAGAGCAGAAGTTCTACCCTCAGAGTCTGGAAGATCAGAAATAACTTGACAAGCCTGGGATAGGACAGCCAACTAATACCTGGGCAAATAGATCTGATAATTAACAAGCCTAAAAGCCAAAGTAGAAAAGGTGCAAACCTTCTTGCCTAGCCTTTCCATTGTCTTGCTATCTTTATCAGAGGGCAGTAACTTGGGAGAAGGAAGTAATTGAGAGGGCTTGTCAGAAGTTACAGACACCATAGAGGGGTCAGCAGAAGGGCACTTGTATAAAATTTTACAGTCCTTAGGCACCCTACAGATTCTATCAGTTTTGGGGGGAGCAGGGGGCTGAGAGTCTGGAGGCTTAGAAGAATTGGAAAATGCATCCAACAAGGCAGCCAAAATAGGAGGAACAGCAGAAGGTTTAGACTAATCCATCTGCAGCAACTCATAGCATATTTTATGTATCTCTGAAACCTGAGCACAATCTCATTTAAAGAACATCATCATCCTGGAGATTGTGTCCCCAAAAGAAATCTCCTCAAAGGGAGAATCAGGACTGGTAGATTCCATTTCCTCTGATCTACAGTCCAAAGGAGAAGGAATGTGAGAAAAGTAACCAAGGGATTCCTCATCCAAATCCAGTTCCTCCTCAGAGGAATCTTGTTCCCTGGGTCTTTCTAGGGGAGTAGAGTACCAAGGGGGAGCTGGAAAGTACAGTTGTGTACACTTACCATAAATGTAGGTGTTCGAGTGTCTTCACTGTTGCAGTCATCAATGTAGAGTTCTTCCTGCCGGCAGGCAGTCCTCGGTCGGCCAGAATCCCAAAGTCTGGGTCCAGCATCGGCTATTCAGTCATGCTCCCTGACGTCAGAGCGCCAGGAGTATAAAGCTGCCAGCCGACGCCATGTTCTCCAGTTTTTCTTGCCCCAGATGTCAGGTGCCTAAAAATGAAGGCCAATAGTAAAAACCAAAAAATAACATACCACAAACCCCCTAGCCTGTAGCAAATACACCTCAAAAGAAAGGTGAAGTAGGTAGGCACACTAGTGAAAGTATAAGAGGGGACAGGAGGGAGGGAGGGTAACCCAGACTGCAACAGTGAAGACACTCTAACATCTACATTTATGGTAAGTGTACACAACTGTACTATGTTCATCGTGTGTCACTGTTGCAGTCATCACTGTAGGGTTGAATCCCTAAGAGGTGGTGATCATAAAGAAGGGGTGGCTAGAAGGCCCTGCAAGACTGCAGAAACAAAGCCTGCCCTAGATTTAGAGTAAAGAGGAAGATTATAGTGCTGAGAGAAAGTATGCACTGAACTCCAAGTTGCAGCTTCCAAAATGTCTTTGGTAGGTACTCCTCTGAGAAAGGCAGCTGAAGTAGCAGCAGCTCTGGTAGAGTGAGTCCTAATTTTTCCTGGGATTTGCTTGATGAGAGTAACAAAATCTGATTCCATGCGCAATCCATTTAGAAATGGTCTGTTTTGAAATGGCTTTGCCTTGGGAGTTTGTTGCATAAGAAACAAACAGTTGCTCTGTGTTCCTGATATCCTTGGTTCTGTCCAGGTAAAAACGAAGTTGTCTGTGTACATCCAAGGAATGCAAGATCCTTTCCCCCTTATTTTGTGGATTAGTGAGAAAAGTTGGTAGGTAAACAGTTTGATTTAAAGCCACTTTGGAAACCACTTTAGGCATGAAAGTAGGATTAGTCCTTAAAGACACCCTATCCTGGTGAAAAATAATGCAAGGTTCCACAGCCATGAGTGCTTGTAACTCCGAGACTCTCCTGGCTGAAGTCAAAGCCAGTAGGATAGCTGTCTTCCATGATAAATACTTAATATCAGTTGTGGCAGCAGGCTCAAAAGGAGGCAGAGTGCGTTTTTCCAGAACATAGTTGAGGTCCCAGGCAGGTATGGGTGGAGTCCTAGGGGGCCTTAAATTCTTTGCTCCTCGGAGATATTGTTTCAGAAGTGGATGCGAAAAGATTGCCTTATGTAGCATGTCTGTTAGGTAAAGCAAAATCAGAGGGATATTAGGAATGAGAGGATCCGAATTCTGAGCATGCATCCAGGTGCAAAATGTCTTCCATTTGCCTGCATAAGATTTTCTAGTGCTAGGCCGTCTGGCTTCTAAGATAACATCCATGACCTGTTTGGGAAGGGTAGGATTAATCATAGACCCTGAATACGCTAGGCTGAGAGTTTTGATATGAGAGTGCAGAACCTGGCCCTGGTGTTGGGACAAAAGATTGGGAATCTGAGGTAGAATCCAAGGAGGCTCCTGGGATAGATTCATCAGTGTTGAGTACCATAATTGACGAGGCCAATTTGGGGCCAGTAGAATCATCATCTTGGGCTTGTCCTGCTTGATCTTTAATAACACCCGTGGTAGAAGAGGTAGTGGTGGAAAGGCATACCCCCTGAGGTTTTTCCAACTGAATGACAGTGCATCCACTTTCCATGTTAGCTTGTGAAAAGTCCTTGTGCAAAAAATCTGTAACTGGTGGTTGAGGGGGAATGCAAATAGATCTATGTCCAGGCAGCCCCAGGCTTCTGTAATCTCCTTGAATATGTGGGTGTCTAACATCCACTCGTCTGGGTGTGACAGGTTCTTGCTCAGGCTGTCTGCCAAAGTATGTTGTTTCCCTGGCAGGAACTGAGCTTGTAGTTCCACCTTGCAAGCTAGTACTGTGTTCCATAGAGTCATGGCTAGTCTGCAAAGGGGGTAGGAATGTGAGCCCCCCTGCTTGTTTATGTACCACATAACTATGGTGTTGTCTGTTCGTATCAGTAGTTGTCCTGGCTGTAGAAGATCCCTGAAAGCCAAGAGGGCATTCTGAACAGCTAACATCTCTTTTAAAATGATATGTAGGTGCTTCTGATCCTCTGTCCAAAAACCTTGCAGACCCTTTCGCTGCAAGTGGGCTCATATTGCGTAATCCGAAGCGTCCGCGGTTAACACTTGGCTGGCTGGAGGTAGACTGAAGGCTTTGCCTTTGTTGTGAAGACATGCCATGGTCCACCAGTGGAATTCCTTTTGTAGGCAAGGTAAGACAGCAATCTGTGTGTCTAGACTGTGGCAATGCTGGGACCATACACTTTTTAGGTACCATTGTATTTTTCTCATATGTAGTCTTGCATTTGGTATGAGAAGGATGCAGGAGGCCATGTAACCCAAAGCCTGCAGGAATTTCCTTGCAGTTAGCTGACTTATAGAAGCCAAGGTTTTGAAAGTGGAAGCCAGCTGTAGTTGTTTTTTGGATGTCAGGAATGCCATCTGGGTTGTTGTGTTTAAAAGAGCACCCAGAAAAGTTATCTGTTGTGTGGGGGTCAAATTTGACTTTTTTATGTTCACAGTGAATCCCAGATACTTGAGAAGATTTTGAACAAATTCCAGGTGCTGGAGTAAAGCATCCTTGCTGTCTGCTTGAATAAGGCAGTCATCCAGATAAGGGTAAATTTGAATACCCTTGAGTCTGCAATAAGCTACTACTGGTGCCAGGCACTTGGTGAGACCCTGGGCGCAGTAGACAAGCCAAAGGGCAGCACAGAGAATTGTTAATGTTTCGAGCCGGCCTTGAACTGGAGGTATTTTCTGCACTTCTGTCTGATATGGATGTGTAGGTAAGCCTCCTTTAAATCCAATGTCACCATCCATGCATTTTTGCTCAACATTGGCAGGAGCTGCTGCAGAGTAAGCATTTTGAACTTTGGTATCTCCAGGAAAGTATTTAAGACTGACAGATCCAGGATAGGTCTCCATGAGTTTTGCTTTCTGGGAACTAGAAAGAGCCTTGAGTAAAAGCCTTGCCCAGTCTCTGATTGTTGAACCAGTTCTATGGCCCTCATAGCCATGAGGAATCCCACCTGGTTTAATGCCTCGGACCATTGGTGTTTTGGTAGGTCTGGCCATCCGTTTGGTCTTGGCAAGGTATGAAAGTGGAATTTGTAACCTCTTGAAACTACATCCAGAACACACTTGTCTTGGGTTATGTAAGTCCAATTTTGTTGAAAAAGAAAGAGTTTTCCTCCTAGAGGGGCATCCAGGAGAGAAGTTCCTGGAGCCTTGCAGGGGGAGTCATTGAGACGGTTTTCTATATGATTGAGGTCTGTCCTCTCCGCCACTGGAGGTGGAAGCACTCCATTGTCTAGGTCTGTAAGAGGTCTGTGTTTGAGGCCTCCCTCTGGTGTGCCTATATCTACCCCATGAGACCTGTCCGAGCTGGGAAAAGACCAATTTTTTTGTCGACCAATTTCTGCTAAATCTAGGGGGCTGAACTTGTAAGAAATCCTTAACCGTTTGCATGGATTTTGCCTTATCCTCCATTTTCTTTATTATCTCTTCAGCCTTAGGCCCAAACAAAACATTATGCTGAACAGGAGCATCCAGTAACTTTGCTTTCACTTGGTCAGGTAAGTTTTGTTCTTTTAACCATGCATGTCTTCTAATGACTGTGCCAGAGGCAGCCGCCCTGCAAGAAGCCTCCAAGGCATCAAAACCACAGTGCAAACCATGCTTCCCCACTTGTTCAGTAGCATGCATCGAATCATGTAATTCCTTATTATCTGCACATGCAGAAATGGCATCTAGCTTTTGTTTCATAACAGACAGCAGTAATTGCTGATATTTTAGCATATGGAATTGGCAATTTAAAGCTCTAATCGATAAAGTAGCAGAAGTATACACTTTTTTGCCCCATCTCTCCAAAGCTCTGGAATCCTTATCTGTCGGAATAGGATTTTTAGCAGAGGCATCCTTAACCCCCTTAGGACCCTGAGAAATGGTTTCTGGATCAGCAGTAGGATTTTTGTAAAGGAACTGGTGGGAGTCAGGGACCCTGTAATATCTGTCGGGCTTAGCAGGGGCTGGAGGGAAGGAGTCAGGAGTTAAATTAGCCTCAGAAAAGGCATCATCCACAATATCCAAAATAGGAGGAATAGCCAGGGGTCTATGTTGGGGAAGAAGAAAATCCCTGAGCCTTCTCTTAGATTCCGAGTACTCCTGTCCCTCCCAGTGAAAATGTTCCCTCATGTCATGTAAAGTTTGCCCAAAGGAAAAATCCTCAGGGGGAGAAGCTGATGGAATATATTCCTCAGCATCAGAATCCTCATAAGGAGGGAATGAATATTCCTGTTCAGAGGAAGACACTGAAGAAATAGATGCCTGATCAGAAGATTCATAATCCAACTCTTGCCTTGGCCTTTTGTCTGGAGGGGGATGTGAACCCCTAATCATGGTTAGCAAGTCCTCCGCCATTTTAAGTAACTGTTTCTGGGATTTGGGTCCCGGATCAGAAGAGGCCTGGGCTGGTGTCTTAGATTTAGAAGGAGTCTTTGTCTTTGTCCTTGGTTTTGCCTTTATCAAATGTTGTGTAGGCCTGAAAACCCTCTCGGAAGCTGGTACCTGCACAGCGGCTCCTGACCCATCCGAGGGGGCATTGTCCGAAGGTCCTGCAGCTGGAGTGCTCAAAGGCCTAGTTGGCTCCTCATGGGAGTCCGTTTTGGCTATTGGTTCTGAAATGGCCGACGACAGGGGCTGCGAAAGCGCCTCACTGACGACGGCCGAACCTGAAGCTGGCTCTGGTTGTGTAACGTCGTCTGATTTGGACCTCGGAGGCCTGTCCTTATCCTTGCGTCGTTTGTGAACTCCGGTAGTCGGAAGCATGTCCGACATTTTATAATTAAATCACCTACCAAAGTAGTGAAAAGCAAAATCGTACCATCGCTTAATCGTACGTTGGTTAAATCTAGCACAAAACCGACAACTAGCTACGTCGTGGTCAGGGCCTAAACAAGGAATACAGTAAGAATGGAAATCCTTATGAGGTATTTGCTTCCCACAAGAAATACAATTATTAACTTTTTCTGACATCGGACTGGAGCAAGAAAAAGGTTTCCCCAACAGGGTACTTAGCTTTGAGAAGAAGAAGTAAGTCTTCGGACTGAAGTACGAAAAAATATCAGGAGTCAGCCGACCGGCACTTGTGAACTGCTTTCACCACATGGCAAGAAAGACTGGAGAACATGGCGTCGGCTGGCGGCTTTATACTCCTGGCGCTCTGACGTCAGGGAGAATGACTGAACAGCCAACGCCGGACCCAGACTTTGGGATTCTGGCTGACCGAGGACTGCCTGCTGGCAGGAAGAACCCTACAGTGATGACTGCAACAGTGAAACACGAACATCAGAAACTCCCTGAGGAGGTTTCAATGCCATCAAAGCATTAAAGAAACAGAGTGATGGATTGCCATTCACTTTGCAGATCTTTAGGAGCAGGAGTGATATGTTTAGTCTTTTGCTTTTTCTTCAATGGGACGTCCACCTTATTAAAATTTGGAAGGGTCTGACCCAGGATGGCATTCAACGACAGTAGTAGAGACTTCCTCTCTGACTAATATTTGAGGAACACCCCTAGGCTTAAAGCAACCTAAAGGCTTTGGTATACTAATGTTATGAATACTGCAGCAGTGAACTAGGATATCATTCCCAAGACATACTAGTTAAGAAATGACCAAGGACCCTGTTAAACTGACATAGTAGTCAAGTCCAAGGACCCTTTTTAGCCACAATAATCCAGCCATAGCAAAATAAATAAACAAACATAAACAACACTAAAAGCTAAAATAAAAAGAACAATGAATGCATTCTTTCAATATGAATATTAAACGGCAAGAAATAAATTGTGTCGGGCAGTCACATCACACTGAATATTAAACGGCAATATCTACAAATATTTCAAAAGGATAAAATAATATGTTAAGGGGTAAAAAACAAGGTATTTTGCTCTTTAGGCTAAATTCTACCCTAAGGTAAAATGGCAATACTGTCGAAATACTGATTTTTTACCTACAGACTAACTTTTATCTCTAGAACAGTGCAAATAATTTGCTCTCGTAGGAAGGATATCAAACACACTTAAAATGCTGCCTCACTTGGCTGATTTCTTGCATGAAAATTCAACAGATTCTAAACTGCAGGCCCTAAAAATGGAAGTTCTACCTTATTAATGATAAACCTAGGCCTAAGTGTGAGAGGTAGCCAGACTACTTTTTTTGAAACATACTGGACTGTTTGCACCTTACATGACTCAGCTTATCAAAACAGATGAAATGTCTGTTAAGGTAAGTTAAATATAAAAGCTCCGGTGTGTCTTGGAACATCCAGGGTGATTGCAACTTTCTTCTTCTGCAACCGCTGATACTAAACAGACACACTAGAAACAAAATCTTCGTCAGTGGTCTGAATGCAACGTTTGTGTTTACATTTTCTGCATGCAGTCAACATAGCCCATTTTTCCACAATGTTCACTGACCATTGCTTGCTAGCTTTCCTGAACCATAATTAGTGATTTCTTCCTAGTGCAGTTCCTTAACTGGTGAGTATCCTACCTCTAATGACACATCCCAACACCAAAACTTTCAGATTAAACTGTACCACTTTTGCTTCTTTCTGATTTCCACTGGCACAGATTTCCTGCTGGTTCCATCTGCTATATCTTCCTCAACCCTTGACCCAAGAGGGCATGATGTTACAAAGATGCTGATATGTGCTAGCAGTTGGCACACAGGGCTAAGGCTGTGACCTCAGACCTCATTTGCCTACTATGTAAGCTTGACCAAGTCACTTAACCAGATATTGCTCCCAGGTCATCCTGAAAAGGGACTGTACGCCCAGAGGGCCTAGCTGGTTAACATATGGGTATTATTACCATCAATCAAATCACCCTTTCTGAATGTTGCTTTGTAAACCAGCACAATTTCACAACAGATGAAGTGCAAAAATACCTGCTCCATTCTAGGCTCACTCAGCACAATAATACCCATGTCTCTGGCATGGCTTTCTTCACTTCAGACAATAGGCTAAGGTATAAAAAGAACGCTGAAAATGGTTAAAGAACAGGAGGCAGGCGATTACTGAGAAGCCTGGCATATAGAATAACAAGAAGAAGAAGAAAGTGTGCCTCAGCTACTTTGGAATGGCTTTCTGCCTTTCCTGCATGCTAGATCATCACTAACCCCCCAAAAGTCATTTATTCCCCACCCATTGACAGCCCTTTCTGTTGGACAAAGCAAGAGGAGTCATGCAGGAAGGTGAGGTTTATGCCACACTTTGCCTCACTTTTAGTACGCTCCCAGATGGCAGGTTTTAACCTCATTCTGGTGGTATGAAGATCATGCTTAGCCCCCTCCTCAGTCCACTGTCACAGTGTTGCAGAATGGACTATTATAGAACCAAAAGGCCCCCAGACTGTAGAACCTCACTCTGCATCCAACCTAAAAGGCCACATCATGCATGCTGCTAATGTGCATTTAATGGTACAGCCTAATCTCTTCTCAAACCATCAGACATGTGAGCTACCATCTCCACTGCACCAGTAATACTTCTCAGCTGTGCATATTACAGTCCCTTGCATGTTCAAGTAGAGGCAATGTCACTGACTTAAAGATAAACATACATCACTGATCATAATGTTGTGTATAATGCATCTGCCGACGATACACTCCACTGCTGCAACAACTAGGCCAGCTCTTCCTTAAGAATGAGTAAGAAAGATAGTCCTGTACACCTCGTCAGCTCCTCTACCATCCAGGCTGTTAATCAAACACAGGTCATCTGAGTCACAGTTAGAACTTTACTCTGTACTACACAGCTGATTAGTGCATACAGCTACTTTCAAATTAGTGACATATACAATCACTATGAGGGGGACACCAACCCATAGTTAAAAGAAAGGCACTGAGGAGAGTCATATTTTACATATGGAAAATATACAACAGCTGCACTACAACTGACAAAGACCTGCTCAGTGTATGCACCCTTGATAACAATGAGAAAACTATGCACAGATGAAGGAAGTGAGATCCTGTGCAGTATGCCTGGGTCTGCCCTTAACTGAACAGAGCTGTAAGTCATTACTTCATCATACCCGGCCTAGTAAGTACACTGTCAGGGTGTTAGGGTGCAGCATGCATTTTGCTGCTTGCCTGTGTGCGGTATGTCCCTACCCTATTCTTGAAAACATCTTGTCTTTTTTCAGCCAACAGATTACTTTCCACAAAGTAAATTTAATTATGTGCATGCATTTATGCATAAAGTACAGTTGTGTACACTTACCATAAATGTAGATGTTCGAGTGTATTCACTGTTGCAGCCATTACATTTGGGTTATCTGCTTGCAGGTAGCCCTCAGCCGGCATGATTATCAAAGTCTTGGGTCCTGTGTCGGCTGCAGTCTCTTCTTCCATGACGTCAGGTAGTCAGGGGTAACAGTGTACAACTCACACTGCATTACGATTTTAGAGAGCAGAAACAGGGGGTCTTATAAGATGAACTGTGCTAATATATTGTGCAGTGCAAATTATGTTTATGCAGTGCTGTTTTTTCTATACTGAACTGGACATGTCTACTTCCAGTTGATTGGGCATGTTATGTACGACATTCTGGTAGCTATTTTACAGACCCAGCAACAGCAAGAATCTTGTTTAGTACAAAAGGAAGGAAGGGCACAAAGCAGCAAGGTAAAATGACCACAACAGAGACAGTAACTCCGTCTGCAGCCAGCACGTTTGTTTTATATGTTACCACATACTGCTACAGTGTGTAATCACAATGCTACACCAATAAATTCTAAATAAAAATCTTGACTCCATGCTGAAATTAGTATTTATTTTGCAGTGTCCACTAGTGTTATCTTTCCGACATCTCCCCTTGGATGTTTAGTCAAAGAGATGCTTCTTTGGGGTGGCTGCAACTGTAATACTGAACTGGCAACAATTAATACTGGCACCACTAAGCCTTTGTAAATTAGATTTCAGTGCAATAACAACATGACCTAATGATCAAGTTATATAACTTATTATGGTTGGTATAGGAGGGTATTCTTTGTACTGTGACTAGGCACACATTCAGTGTTCCCTGTGTCACTGTGGTTATGGAGGGAGATTCTGCACTTATGTCATACTGTTGAAAACAAGCTGCAATATATTACTACAGGCAGCATATCTTGTTCACACTCAGTTAAATACATCCCTGTAGCTACAGTGGTGCCCAGTGTACATTACTGTTGAAAGCCATCCTGACTACATTATGCCAGTTTTCCTTGTAAATGCATCAGTCACAAATGTCCACTACCCACCAATACAACAGTTAGTGGGATGTATTGTCTCTACATAGCATTACTGCAAACTAGCTAAATACATTATCACAAGGAAGTGTTTCTTCCATTTAGTCAGTCAAACATGTCCACGGTCTCCAGTGATACTGGGATTACTTAGGGGTGGGGATTTGCTTTTGTGCATTACTGTTGAAAACAAGCCAAAATATATTAAAGGAAATGTAGTTTGCAATTCTCAGACAAAAAAGATAAAAAAAAAAAAACTGACTGCTGTCTCCAGTGCCATCATGATTGGAAGTTTCCTTTCCTATTACTGTACAAACAAGCTGAAAACATTACTACTGTCACAATTTACTGCACCTGATTAGCCATACGTGTGGTAAGAAATCTTCATCACTGCACTTATTCCTATAAAGGCTTCTTCAGAGCCAGAAGATGGCTTAATGTAGAGATGTACTTTCCATGTGAACTGTGAAGACAGAAGAAACGATTTTGTATACCGTTAAAGAAAACAAGTCAATATCTATATTTTGTCTTCCACATTGAGGATTATGATCAGGTTATAACTGGTTCATGCACTCGAGACATGGCTGCCAAGATTCCCTTTTTGAGCTTTGCTGTTGAGGTAAATTTCTTGGCAGCCACATCTCAAGACCACAATTATGGGCTTTATCTGCTCCATGTACTACAAGTTACAGAAAGAAACGGTAAGTGTTCTGCAACCTTTCAAAGCTGTAAAGCACTTGGAGAGCGCTGGTTAGAAAGGCTGTGTAACACGCTCAGTTGTGCTACAAAAAGTCAGGGACAGATTATTGGAAAGGACAGTAGGCAGAAACAAATCATTTTTTAATTCTGCTGCTGTCATTTGTTGGTCAACTACAAGCAGTTTTAACTGCCTAGCATGATACCCTATCTTAACAACTAAAACAGGAGTGCTTAACAATAGTTAAGATCTGGAGCATAATCACCATGCTCCATGTAATACAGTTTCATTATAGGTGAACAGCAATCCTTTTGTCATTCTAATGCTGCTTTTTGCTACCCAACCTTCCCACAACCACTAGGCCCAGTCCCTACTGACTTGTTCATTTCCCCCAGTTTCCTTGCATTTGAGACATTTGGCACAGAATGCAAAAAAAGAAAAGAAAAAAAAAAGACTGCAAGCAGTTATCTGTGAACAGTCAGGAAATATCCTGTTTTTCATGCCATCCCTTTTGTCCAGCAGTAGCGGTAGAATGGCTGGATTACCTCATGAGTGTGTACTTCCTCACATTTATGTTGAGCAAGAGTGCGATGGTCTTTTAGTAGGCTCAAACTTCCACATCCTGCCTTCTCTCACTCAGACATGCCTGCAATCTAAATTGCATATTTTACTGCTGCAGCATGATACATACCAATCCCCCCCCAAGAACAGTCTCAGCAGTTAGACAACAGGATTATCAACTTACTTCCGTCCCTCTTTAATGAGGCTACAGTATCTCGTTTAGGCAAAAAAAAACATTTAAGACACAAGCACACACACAGACACATGTGTGTGTGTATAATATATATATCTACACACACACACACACACACATGCATGCACAGTGGTACAGTGGCCAAAGCTTTTTTCAAGTTCAATTAATGGATGCAATGACTTTTTTTGTTATGTTTTCCCATATCCACACAGGTTCTTACAAGCTTTAACTTCATTCCGTATCCCAAATAAATATTACTAGTTGAACTATTGACCTTCTAAACTACCCACAGGTATGTGTGTTTCTGTGCACAAGTGGATGTATTGTATGTTTCCTCGTTCTTAGACTTCTGTTCATCATGGCCCTACGATAATGAATGAATAACAAATCTTAAGGGATGGTCAGAGCATATCAGTAGTGTAATTCAATGCAAATGCAGAATGATAAGAAGAAAATGAAATATAGGGTTGCTGCAATGCACAGAGCAGCAGATATTAATGCATGTTTACAGAACTGGTCATAAATACTAATATATAAAAAAGAAAAATGAGGAATCCACCAGTCACTTGCCATGCACAATGATAATTTGAGTCAGCCTGGTACCCTGACTTTTTGCCTTCACAGGATCTCGCATCACATCAGCTCATGCTATTTTTATACACCGAGAACCAACCAACAGTTTTTTTTTTTACACATTTTTCATGTTTTAATCAAAAATGCATCAATTCCATTACAACAAATAACATTTCCCCATTACAAATGAAGAATACTCAATCATATTTATGAATAACTAAGTTTATAAATTTAGTTAAACCCCTAATTTAAACTCCTAGAGTGTAGGGTTCCATAATTCAAAATCATCCTGGTTTCCATTTCCAATAATTTACTCAAGTCCCCACCCAAGGTAAAAAAAAGTTGAGCCAGCACCAAACCAAAAAAAAAAAAAAAAAACTGTTTCCATTGGATAACACTTCTCCAAAAACTTTTCGGCAACTGGGTTACTCGTTTTTTTATTCCAAATGTCACCCCATGTGCTCCATAATTCGGACCTTAACTTTTCTTTTGGTTTCACTTGCATACCACTTCTGAAATTCACAATCACATCCAATAATATACACCACCCCCAAAAAATCACAATAAAATATCCATTAGAAACACAAGACTTACTATTCATTTTGTTCAATGTAGACATCTTACTTTGAAACACTTTATGATGGCCACGTTTAAATGTACCCAACCCTCTCATACTTTTTGAACTGTACAGCAGAATCAAAACTAAGTACTCTGTCGTTTATAAGAAAGAGTTACATATTTAGGAAAAAGGGAACCTACAAATTCATCATTAACACAATAATATGCCAATTGTCTCAGGTAATACATTTCATAACTGATGAAAAATAGTATATTTATATATAAAACAACCTATCTTTACTGTTCACTGTATCTAAAACCATTTCCCTATAAACATTCCTACGATATTGTGAGTTTCCTATCCTTTCAACCACCTTGCTTTCAAGGTCTTGAATTTGCACATCAGAATTCTCACTACTTTTAAGTCTGTCTTTCAACTTAGACAACTCAGTTGATGTCAAAGTCACATCAGAGGTATTCCTAAATACTTTAGAAAATTCCCCATATGGGAATGAATCAATCAAATGGGGCAGGTGCACACTCACTGCATATAAGAAATTGTTCACTGCACAATCTTTTCTGTAACATAACCCTATTGCCAATATCAGCATATAAAGTGACATCCGAATAGTTGATCAGCTTTTTGTTCATTTCACACAAACTTGAGTTCATGGGAATTACCATTTAACTTACCAAAAATTTCAAAAAAAAAAAAAAAAACACACTCTCCACAACCCTCTTACATATTAAAAAACAAATCATCACTATATCTCAAATAAAATTAAATTATTAGAAAAAAATGCAGAAGGATAAATACATTGTCTCTAAAAAATCATCCACATATAAAATGGCATATGTGGGAGCAAATGAAGCCCCCACAGCTGTACCTTTGCCTTATAAATAAATATTGTTCTCACAGCAAATGTAGTTGTGGGTCAAACAAAATTCTAATAGATTAATAAAGATGTACAATGACCTTTACCCATAAAATTACAAACTGCCTCCAGCCCCATCTATTCCATATATTAGTACAAAAGGAAAGAACATCCACTGTAACCCAACAACAATCTTCCTGCACACTAGCTCCTTTGCTGCATCTAGCGTGGGGTGTTGCTAATATGAGAGGGCACATATTTTAGCAGCTTCTTTAAATGAAAATGTAAAACAGCTTAACATTTTGGAAATATGACCCAACCCCTGAAATAAATTGTTCCGGGGGGGTGTCAATCAAACTTTCATGGATTTTGAGAATAGCATAAATAGGACTGGTTGGCCTTCTGATATGTAGTTTTCTAACGATACTTCCCTCAAGGAACCCCAACCTTTCACCCGTCTCCAAAATCTCCAGTACTCCCCCAGTTGAACTTTAAAACAGAATTCTTTATCAACTTAATGTATTCATGTTCATCAAACTATCATCACATATTTACACTTAAAAATCACACAATTACCCCCGTTATAAACTTGTTTATATACATACATCACAACAAACCTCAAAAGTTTTGGGCAGGAATAAACAAACTTCTTCACCTAGGACAGTCCTCCATTCCTACCCTGTTATCTTCCAACCATAAATCCCCAGAGGATATTGCAAATACCTTAAATAGTTTCTTCACAGAGACTATCCAATCCCTAGCCAGCCAAATGGCACGAAGCTGCTCAAACCCAGTTTCTGCACAGCCAATACCACACTCTCCTTTAGCTTTCAGCCCGTTTCTACATCACTTATCAGATCTCTAATTACGAAATTAAAAACAACTACTCTAGCAGCTGCTCTCCTCCCACCAGAGTATCTGCTAAAAGCAGCAGATACCATAGCATACCCCACCTCCATCATAATCAACAGAACCGTATATGAAGCCACCATCCCTTCCATTTGGAAAATATCTCATGTAATACCACTCTATAAAGGACGCAACTCCTTCAAACTGTCAAACTTTAGACCCATAGCTATTCTGCTATCATTGGCTAAAAAGTACAGTTTTGTACCTACCATAAATGTAGATGTTCGAGTGCTAATACAGCTGCAGTCATAACAGATGGGTTTTCCTGCCGTCAGGCGGGTCCTCGGTCGGCCAAATTCCAAAGTCTAGGTCTGGCGTCGGTTGTCGTCGCTTCTTCCCTGACGTCAGTGCGACAGGGGTATAAAAGAACCAGCAGACGCCATTTTCTTCAGTTTTTCTTGCCCCAGATGTCAGGTGTCCCCAGAAGGTAGGCAATATATATAAATTTATGCAATAATGCAATGCAGTATAATCACAAAACAGTAGTTGCAAGCAAATACACCATAAAAGAATACCCCAATCAGGTTGTATGAGGTGGTGTTAGCCATTAGGCCTGTTCCAGAGGGAAAGGAGGGAGGGAAACTTGGACTGCAGCTGTATTAGCACTCGAACATCTACATTTATGGTAGGTACAAAACTGTACTATGTTCATCGTGCATACAGCTGCAGTCATAACAGATGGGTAGAATCCCAAAGCTAAAATAAGGGTGGTAGGCACCAGGTGGAACTAGGAGGAGCTAGGATGCCCTGCAAAACTGCAGTAGCAAAACCTGCTCTAGATTTGGGGTATAAAGGCAGGTGATAGTGCTTGGAGAAAGTATGCACAGAACTCCAAGTGGCAGCTTCCAAAATATCTTTGGTAGGAACCCCCCTGAGGAAAGCTGCAGAGGTAGCTGTGGCACTAGTGGAGTGAGACCTTATGCCTGCAGGTACAGTTTTACCATGAAGAGAGGAACAAAAGCATATACAGTGGGCTATCCACTTTGAGATTGTCTGGTTGGAAATAGGCTTCCCTTGAGCCCCTGTAGCATAGGACACAAAGAGTTGCTCTGATTTTCTGAAAGGCTTTGTTCTGTCCAAATAATAGCGTAGTTGCCTGTGAATGTCCAAAGAATGTAGTAGCCTCTCCCCTTTGTTTTGAGCATTGGGGTAAAAGGTGGGTAAGTGGATAGCCTGATTTAAGGCTACCCTGGATACTACCTTTGGCATAATGGAAGGGTTGGTTCATAAGGAAACTCTGTCCTGATGGAAAATGATGAAAAGTTGCACAGCCATGAGGGCTTGTAGTTCAGAAACCCTGCGAGCTGAGGTGATAGCCAGCAGAAAAGGCTGTTTTCCTGGACAAATATTGTAGTTCCGATGAGGCAGCTGGCTCGAAAGGAGGCAAAGTCAGTTTCTCTAGAATGAAATTGAGATCCCAAGCAGGCACTGGTTGTTTCCTTGGGGGTTTAATATTCTTAGCCCTTCTGAGGAACTGTCTTAAGAGGGGGTGAGAGAATAAAGGAGGATCAGTGTTGTATTCTGCAGAAATGGCTGAGGCATGGATTTTGATGGAAGAGAATGAAAGTCCACTGCTTAGCATCTCAGCTAGGTACTGTAATATTTGAGGTAAATTCAATATTCCAGGGTTCTGGCCCTTTTTCTCATTCCAAGCACAAAACCGTTTCCATTTGGCGGAGTAGGCTTTTCTAGTAGAAGGTCGTCTGGCCCCCAAAATGACATCCTGTACCTCCTTGGAGAGTAGTGTCTGTTGTGATTTTAAGGAATCTTCC
The DNA here is from genome assembly GCF_019279795.1 of Protopterus annectens. Taxonomy (NCBI): domain Eukaryota; kingdom Metazoa; phylum Chordata; order Ceratodontiformes; family Protopteridae; genus Protopterus; species Protopterus annectens. The sequence goes on from NC_056728.1 coordinate 271,697,186, forward strand.
ATGCGGCTAGACTGAGTGTTTTCAGCTGACTGTGAAGAGTTTTGAAGTTGTGCTGAGTCAGTAGAAGAGGCATTAAAGGCAGGATCCATGGTGGGGAATGCGTCAGGCTCCTCAGGAGTGGGTACCAGTGTTGCCTTGGCCAATCTGGAGCGATGAGAATCATCTGTGGTCTGTCTGCTCTGGTTTTTAATAGAACTTTGGGCAGCAGAGGAAGAGGTGGAAAGGCATAGACTGTCATTGTTGTCCAACTGAAAGAGAGTGTGTCTACTTTCCAGGCCTGTGGATGAAAGGTCCTTGAGCAGAATTTTGCCAATTGGTGATTTCTGTGGGAGGCAAAGAGATCTATGTCTGGCCTTCCCCATGCTTGAATTATCTTTGAAAAAACTTGAGGATGCAACTTCCATTCATGTGGATCTGTCATATTTCTGCTTAGGTTGTCTGCCAGCGTGTTTTCCTTGCCTGGCAGGAACTGTGCTTGAAGCTCGATTTGCAATTCTAGAGCCATGTTCCAAAGAGACATGGCTAGCCTGCATAGGGGGTATGAATGAGTTCCACCCTGTTTGTTTATGTACCACATTACTGTGGTGTTGTCTGTCCTTATCAATAGCTGGCCTGGATGCAGCAGGTCTTTGAAAGCTATAATAGCATTTATTACTGCTACCATTTCCTTTTGATTGATGTGTAGGTGCTTTTCCTTTTGGGACCATCTGCCCTGAATGCACCGATTTGTCATGTGCGCCCCCCAGGCATAATCCGAGGCATCTGCTGTGATGATTTGGCTTGCTTGAGGCTTGCAGAATGGGAGACCTGTGTTTTTTTGGCATGCTTGAGCCCACCACAGAAATTTTTTTTGAAGACATGGAATTAGTGGTATTATTGTTTCCAAGCTGTGGCTGTGCTGAGACCATAGGTTTTTCAGGTACCATTGAAGTTTCCTCATATGCAGCTTTGCACATGGGATTAGTAGGATGCAAGATGCCATGAATCCCATAGCCTGCAGGATTTTCCTTGCAGTCAGCCTGGTGAAAGTTGCCATTTTTCTGAAGTATTGAGTTAGTTGCCCTTGTTTCTCTGGCGTGAGGTAGGCCATCTGGGTGTTTGTATCCAAGTTGGCACCCAGGAAAATTATTGTTTGAGATGGTAGTAGCCTTGATTTCTTTTTGTTGACTGTGTATCCCAGGGAATTCAACAACCTTATTACAAAAGCCAGATGTTTCAGAAGTATGTGCTTGCTGTCCGCTTGGATCAGGCAGTCGTCCAGATATGGGTATATTTGTATCCCTTGTAGTCTGCAGTAGGCAATTACTGATGCCAGGCATTTCGTGAACACTCTGGGTGCAGTAGATAAGCCGAAGGGCAATGCAGAGAATTGATAATGTGTTGAACCTGCAAGAAATCTGAGGTATCTTCTGCAATCTTGCCTGATTGGGACATGCAGGTATGCCTCCTTGAGGTCCAATGTTACCAGCCAAGACTCCTTGCCCAGCATGGGAAGAAGCTGCTGTAATGTGAGCATCTTGAATTTTGGCACGAGTAAAAAAGTGTTTAGGATGGATAGGTCCAAAATAGGTCTCCAATCTTTGCCCTTCCTTGGTACCAGGAATAGTCTGAAATAAAAACCTTGACCCTGTTCTTGTGCAGGTACCTCTTGAATAGCTTTCATGTCCATGAGATCTGAAATTTGCTTTTGTGCCTCTGCCTTTTGATTGTATGGCAGGTTTGGCATGCCCCTCATTTTTGGAAGGGTGTGAAAGTGGAATCTGTAGCCTCTGTCTATAATGTCCAGGATCCATTTGTCTTTTGTGACAATATGCCAATTTTTTGAAAATAGTGCCAATTTCCCGCCTAAAGGTGCTGCCATTTGAGCCTTGCTTGGCATGAAAAGGGGAAAGTCATTGGTTCTGCTTTCTGAATGGCTGTGAACTATCCTCACTACCTCTTTGGGTAGGTGCTTGCCATTGTCTGCCTCTAAACGATCCTTGAGATTGCCCTCTATCCCTCAGGCGCCTGTATCTACCTCTTTGGGGTCTGTCAGTGGCTGGAAAGGACCAATTTTTTGAAGGCCAATTTCTACTGAAACGTGGAGGCTGTACCTATAGGAAATCTTTCACTGTTTGCATTGATTTTGCCTTTTCCTCCATTTTCTTTAATACCTCCTCCGCTTTAACACCAAACAGTACATCTTTTTGCAGAGGTGCATCCAGTAATTTAGCTTTGACATGATCTGGTAAGGTTTGCTCTTTAAGCCAAGCATGTCTAGGTATGACTGATCCTGTAACAGCAGCTCTACATGAGGCTTCTAAAGCATCAAAACACATTGCAAGGTATGTTTACCTACTTGCTCTGCACTATGTATCAAATCCTGCAACTCCTTCAAATCTGGTTGTTCAGGTTGTGACATTTTGTTTCTCAACTGTGATAACAGAAACTGTTGGTACTTTAACATATGGAACTGGCAGTTTAATGCCCTCATGGATAAGGTGGCAGAGGTGTATACCTTTTCCCCCCACCTTTCTAAAGCTCTGGAATCCCTCTCTGAAGGTAATGGATTTTTTAGCAGTGGAGGCCTTAATTCCCTTGGGGCCCTGTGAGATAGTTTCTGGGTCAGCCGCATGGCTTTTATATAGGAATTGGTGTGAGTCAGGAACCCGGTAATACCTGTCAGGCTTGACTGGGGCTGGAGGCAAAGAATCTGGGTTGAGGCAGGACTCCTAATATACATCACCAAGGATATCTAAAGACAGGAGGTATAGCCAGAGGCCTGTGCTGAGGGAGCAAGAGAAAATCCCCAAGCCTTTTCTTGGAGTCTGAGTACTCTTGGCCTTCCCAATGGAAGTGTTCCCCTCAAGGTATGCAAGGTTTCCCCAAAAGAGTAATCTCAGGGGGGAGACAGAAGGAATGGACTCCTCTGCATCAGAATCTTCAAAAGGGGAGTATGAATGTTCCTGGTCATCAGAATGTTCTGAAATAATGGAGGCCTGATCCGAGGAGGGAGATTCTTCCTCCACTCTGGGCCTTTTTTCCGGGGGAGTGGGTTGAGAACCCCTGATAAGAGTAATTAAGTCCTCAGCCATTTTGAGCATCTGCTTTTTAGGCATGGGGCCTTGAGAAGGGCCCTGTGGGGAGAGGAGGCAGACCTGTCTAAACTCTGAGTTTCACCACCAAGAGTGGCTTTGGTATCTGTAGTCAGGGTGTGGGCCAAAGAGCCTGCGACCTCGGGTACAGAAGACACCGCCAATGAAGTGTCGTCGGTAGTCAGGGGCTGCGTAGGCGCCTCGCTGAGAACCAGACCACCTGTAGACAGCTTTGGCGTGGTGTCGGTAGAGGCCGCGGACCTCGTGTGTCGGTCCTTATCTTTGCATTTTTTAGTCAAAACTGGAGTCGGAGTATCCAACGACATTATATAGTTAAATTTTTTGCCAAAAAAGTGCTGGGCGAACTCCGCCCGACGCTTAATGGTGCGTTTGTTGAATGTAGCACAAAAACGACAGGCCGAGACATCGTGGTCTGGGCCTAAGCAAGGAATGCAGAGGGAATGAAAATCCTTATGCAGTATTTGCTTCCCACATGAAATACAATTATTAACTTTGTCTGACATCAGTCTGAGGCAAGAAAGTTTCCCCAACAGGGTACTTAGCTTTCAAGAAGACTTCGGTTGTAGATATTCGTAATCTCAGGAGCTGGCCGACCGGCACTTGCGAACTGCTTCTGCTTCGGGCACCACGCGGCAAGAATGACTGAAGAAAATGGCGTCGGCTGGTTCTTTTATACCCCTGTCGCACTGATGTCAGGGAAGAAGCGACGACAACCGACGCCGGACCTAGACTTTGGAATTCGGCCGACCGAGGACCCGCCTGACGGCAGGAAAACCCATCTGTTATGACTGCAGCTGTATGCATGATGAACATTTATGGAGAAGTGTGTCCATAAACAACTTATGCATTATCTTACCCAGAATAAGCTGTTGGCTAACTCTCAGCAAGGTTTTAGGCCACACCACAGTGCCACTTCAGCCCTCCTATCCTTCTCTAACACCATAAACGATAGCGGAAATAATAGCAAGCTTTCCTCAACCCCCTTTTTAGATCTCTCCAAGGCCTTCAATATGGTCAACCACCAAATTTTACTCATGCATACCCTTAAGGCATTCTCACTAAATAGCCGTGCGCTTCAATGGTTCCAATCTTACCTGTGTGGTAGACAACAAGCTGTCCTATGGCAGGACAAACTATCAACCTATCTACTCATCACCCTAAGTGTCCCCCAGGACTACATACTAGGACCCCTTCTTTTCTCTCTCTCTCTTTATTAATGACCTTCTCACTGTCATTCCAAATGCTACCTGTATCCAATATGTGGATGACTCAACCCTGATTTGTTCAGCCACCTCCCCGACAGATCTAATGACATTAACCCAGAATACTTTCAATACAGTTGAAAACTGGCTCTTTAACCATCAGCTGATATTAAACCCTAACAAAATAAAGTTGCTTCTTTTCTCCCCACTTATAAGTCTTACTCACTACACCTTACCATAAAATCTGATAATGGTACCAGTATCTCCCCAGATGCGCCAACCAAACTCTTAGGCGTCACAATAGACAACACCCTCAAATTTGATATCCATGTCAATTAAACTATCAAAACCATTAACAAAAAACTCTGCTCCCTCTATAAGATCAAACCTTTTTTTACTCCATTTGCTAGGACTGCTAATGCTCATTCACATCTACTCTCCACTCTTCTCTATGCCTCCCCTCTACTCACTAATTTGAACAAATCTGCTCATAGCAAACTCTCCAGCTGTTATAACCATACTGCTAGATTTGCAACAGGCACAGCCTATAGGACCCACCACTGTCACAACCTAAATCTTCTGGGTGGCTAAAATGGCCTAGCCAACTTCAGTACAACCAGTTTATAATTGCCCATAAAGTTCTCAACCACCCTGATAATACACCTGCACTTAAAAATATCATCAACCCTTACAGCAACCTGAGGTCACTTCGCTCTTCTAATAAACTACTGGTTCAAATGTACAATATCAACAACGCTGCTGGGGACTCTCTGTTTGCTAACTCTATTGGCAAAACTTGGAATTCTCTTCCTGCTGATCTTACTCTTGAACCCTCTTTTACTCAGTTCAAAAAAAGCCTCAAGCTATACTTTAAAACTCACTGGCTATGTCCTTGTTCAAAACCCGACTAGATCCTCCTCTATAGTCTGTAATCATGTTAGATTACCTAGTCAATTTGTAAACACTGTTTGAAAAATGCATGATTATATTACCTGCTTGCTCAACTGGAGCCTGTAAACTGTGTGTAACTTGTAATCATTTTGTAATTTTTACTGTATGTTCTACCTTGCAGCTTTTCTCCCCGGGTGTTCGCTGAAAACGGACATGTATCTAGTTGGACTATCTCGGTCAGCAAATGTAAAATAAATAAATAAATAAATAATACATATTTACATCTCAACCCCCCTAAGATCCTGTAAAGCTGCTCATTCCTCTTTTATTACATTATAAATCTTTTTCTTTTTTAAATATTTTTCACATTCATATTCCACCTTTTTACTTACTACATTTTCAAACAAATCAATGGCAGCAGAACAATAAGGAAGCATAAAAGTAGTAGCAAACAGTTAAATGGGGGAACATCCAATCTGATGTTGTAAATCTTTATTTATTCATTCCTTACTGTTAGGACTTTGGTTTGGTCCTCGGAAACGACACGGCCGTTACCAAGCTCACGCCAGCCAAAAACTCTCAGCTAAGACCTACCCACAATGCCCTCCTCACAGTCTCTTCAGATCTCAATTGCCACGTTCCTCATCAGACGTGCCATGCCTTCTCTCAAGCCAAGTGTAGTGTTTTTTGCAATTTATCTATAGAATTACCTCGCTCTAGTCAGTTTTTCCGTAAGATTATTTCTTCGTCTTTAAATTTATATACTTTCTGACTAAAACCTACCCTCTGCCTTCGGTCGTTCTTTTCATACCATCATTGGTACTGTCCCTCTCCCCTACCTTTGGTAGGCTCTTTTCCTACCACTTTGTGGTATTTCTTAGTACCATTGTTGGTACTCCTCTTAAAACCCCTTCTTCGATATCCTTGCTGTTTTTTTTTTTTGGTTGGTAAAATTGTAGTTTAGGACTATAGTGTTTGTGTAGTTTCCATGATGTCTGATAAGGCGAAACTAGGATTTAAACAGTGTGACAAGTGCAGGCGTAAGATGTCCAACTCAGATGGTCACCCCCAGTGTGTTTGTTTGGGCATTGACCACATCAAAGTATCTTATGATATTTGTTCTAGCTTCAGCAACCATACATTGGCTGAACACAAGAATAAGCTTATTCAGAAGGGCATGCTGAAAACACCTCCTAAAACTAAGGATGTGAAAAAACAGAGAGAAACGGAGTCACTTGGTTCCTACATCTGCATCCTCTTCGGAACAGAGACGAGACCGGGCTTTTCCCGCACCTTCGACGCAGACTACTTCGGCACCAGGTTCCATGTCTTCTCCCTTGGTGCCATCCTTAATTCAAACTCCAACCACGGTACCAGCTTTGGCACCATCACTCTTGGTGTCGACCATGGTGTGACACAGGCTCTGGCTACTGCACCTGCATTGGCACCATCCCCGGCCACAGTGCTGATGTCTTATACAGTTCCACAGATAGTGACACAGTCGGTTCCGAAGGTCAAGCACCTTCTCAGAACCAGATATTCTCCCTCTATGACTCATTTTTGGGACAACAATTTAGTCCATTTCTTGAGAGACCAGAATCTCCATCGGCAGCTTCCTTCAAGTCCACCAGGAGTCTTTCAAAACAAGATGCAGTGAAGGTTGTGGACCAGCTTTTGGCAGCTAGAGGATTACCCCGCCCCTGATAGGTCTTCATTCACTCTTGGAATGGAAGCTCTCAAAGCATATTCACCTGTATATCCTCCTCCCAGGTCTCGGAGACTTTGGTACCGATGGCCATCCTGGTGCATTCTGTCTCGGCTCCAACAGCACAGGCTTCCTTGTCAGCACCGATTACTCTTAGTGCAACAGCTCCTTTGGAACTGGGGCACTATCGAAGCAGTGATTGGGCTGTAGGCACCATGGCACCTAGTTTGGCTCCTATTTTTTCAGTGGTGCCATCTATGGCCACGGCTCTCCCAGCAGCTACCAGTCCTCTCAGAGCTCCTTGATAATCCTCATCACACAAAACTTGTAACAAGTAAGCCAACGAACCTTGGATCCTGGATAAGAATAATCCTTTATTTAAAGCACCAACAATTCCGCATACAAAGTAAAAACAAACAGCAAGGACTAAGCGCTTTCACCCTGAAACACAGGGCATCATCAGAGTACTAATTGTGCACTAACTTCTTCTTTATATACTAAATTAGGTTACTTATTTGCACCTCGTTAAAACAATTGTTAATGAATAATGTTTCTTTAATTAATTAATTTGTTTATAGTCAACCAGTATTAAAGTGAAAGGAACGAAAAACCAAAAAGAAAGAAGTCAAATTATCATTGAAACTGACTTTGGATATTTAGGTGTATAACCAAATTCATCTGATCGATAAAACTGGTTGTGTTTATATAAATAAATGATTGATTAAATATAAATATACAAAGACATGTGAATATTTAATTAATTTAATTTAAAATTGTGTATATAAAATTTTTTTATATATAAAAAACTGATTCATTATATGTCAAAACGTAATAGTAATAATATTAATAAATTTAATAAATTATTAAAAATGTTAAAAATGGTAAAAATGTTTAAAATTATTTAATATATATATGTAGAGCAGCATAACATATCTTAAAAGTCAAGACTTATAAATTGTAATCCTGTTACAGGAAAATGTAATAGGTAATTTCATTTAATGTAACACATATATACAGCATAAAAAATATATAAATATATGATGGAAGAAATATTTATGTATGTAATGCATATAATAAAATAATAATATATATTGTTAAACAATAATCTAGTTGGAATATCAGTCTCCTTTCACAATATTCAAGAATTTGTTCAGAATTGTTCTAAAATGCATTTTGAACAGCATATTGTATACATATATATTTATATAAAATAGTTCAATATAATAATAATTATTAATATATATAACAATATATAAATGAATTGAGATCTAAGTTTCAATATACTAGATATTGAAATCTGTTCATTAATACCAGGCAATGTTGTGGCATTTAATCTTAATTGCCACAAACATTCCTTTGCTTCTAAGATCGTCTTTTCATCACCACCACTACTTTCTTGATAAAAAATTCTATCAATAATAAAAAATATAAATTTTTTAAAATTAGAACAATTGACACTATGATTGTATAGAGCACTTGTAGTTTTTTTATTCTTTATATCTCTTAGGTGTTCACTAATTCTTTGTTTGAGTTTTCTAATAGTTTTACCTCATTAGAATGCATGACATACAGTGCATGTTGCAACATAAACAACCATTTTTGTGTTGCAATTGCACGATCCTGGACATGTAATTGTCTTAACATAATTATGAATATACAAATAAGGGCCATCATTGATGAATCTACAAACATGACACATTCCACATTTATTCATTTTGGAATTTTTAAACAATTCATAGTTCTTGTGTTGTTCAAATAGATTCTTTAAATTTTTACCTCTACTAAAAGTTATTGTAACTGAGTTACCTAATATTTCTCTTAAGTCTTGACTTAGATCTAAAATGCTAGTCCAGGTTTCTTGCATAGCAGTAACTATTTGTTGAGAACAGTTGTTGAAGGGTAAAATAAAAGTGTCATGTCTTGAAGTAGATTGGTTCTTGTTTATAGTAATATTAGTTGCCAGCGAAATAATGGGTTTGTATAATGTATTCCTTTTAATTATAACTTCCCTACTCATCTCTTGAACAAAGTTCTTGGGTATCCTCTAGCTAAAAACATATTTATAAGTGTATCTAATTCATTTTCAAATTTTAATTCATCACTCACTAGTCTAGATAATCGCACCATTTGTCCTTTAACTAAATTCTTTTTTGATGCGTGGGATGGCAACTCTCAAAATGTAAAAAGGAATTGAGTAAGTTTTCTTTCTGTAAATCCCTGAGTGAAACTTGTTGTCATCCAAACATAGCGTGATGTCTAAAAATTAGCATTATTCACAAAGACATGACTAGTAAATCTTAAAAATCTGTTGTTTTACCCAAAAGTTAATAAATACATTAAATTCGTCCTCAGTTCCTTTCCAAAAAATTAAAATATCATCTAAAAAGCGTAGATAACAGAACTTTTTTCCAAAAAATGCTTGTAAATACGTGTTCTGACTCCCAATAAGCAAGGACCAAATTAGCATAAATGGGGCATCTAGCCCCATAGCAACTTAATTTGTCTAAAAAGTTCTTTGTTAAAGGAAAGAAAGTTGTTTTCTAATACTAATTCTAACATTTCGGTAAGTAACCGGATTTTCAGAAATGTTGTCTTGATTGTATTTATTTAAACATGCTTCAAACATCTCCAATCCTTGTTCATGAGGAATAACCGTGAATAAATTAACAATATCTACAGTCACCATTAAAAATTCTGTTTTAAAATCAAAGGTGGTCATAAATTGTCTAATGATATCAAGACAATGCCAAGAATCTTTTAAGATATATGGAATAGAATTCATAATAGGCTTACACTTAAAGTCAATATAGGCAGCCAAAGGTTCTGTCTTAGATCCCTTTGCTGACACTATCGGTCTGAAGGGAGGGTGGTTCATGTTTTTATGAATCTTGGGAATCCCAAATATAGATGGGGTAATCGGAAATTCAACAGAGATGAAATTATAAGTTTGTTGATCTATTCTCCCATCCATTAGAAGTTCATAAAACAACCAATCAATCCTAGTGTAAGCTTGATTAATCTCATTTCTACTAACTTTTTGGTATGTATCATTGTCTTCCAACATCTTAGATATTCTATTATTGTAATCAGTATTGAGCATAATGACCACACCCCCACCTTTGTCGGGTTTCATAATTCGGTATTTGTTTGTGTCAGTAAGTTCTTTAAGACAGAATTTCTCTGAGGGTGTCATATTGCTAATACCAGTATTGTTGAATTGTATGATTCTTCTGATATGTGATTCACATAACTTTTCAAAGATCTGAATGAAGCAGTTTTGTGGGGGTATGAAAGTACTGTGACGTTTCAAAGTCAAAAATCTATTACTTTGAAATGGATCTCCTGTATTATGGAAAAATATTTTCAAATTTAAAAGTCTTGTAAACAATTTTAGATTTGTCAGAACCTTACCTACATCTAACCTATATGTAGGTATAAAGGTAAAACCTTTACTTAAAAATTGAACATATTTATCATCAAATTTTTGTCCTGTAAAATTATACAAATTAAAACCCGAAAAGGAAGAGACAGAGCAATCTTGCATGTCTGTGTACACTGAAATTCCCATTTCATTATCTGTTACACTCTTCTCTATCACTGGATTACCTCTAGTAATTTGTGTATCTAAAATGGGGTAAAGTGATTCAATTCTGTTTGAATCCTCAGTTATTTCAGAAACAACTTCTGTATGGTTATAATTAATTGTGGCTATCTCTGCCATGAATGGGTTCTGTGTGGTTGATTGTTGTAATATCTGTGTGTAACTTGATTCTGGTTGCTCTGTTGCTCTCTTATTCGTTCCAATCTCCTCAAAGATGGGGGTTCTAAAAAAACAGATTGTGCCTCATCATTATGATTAAAATTAAAATCGACTTGATTTGTCCTAACATAATCCATGTTAGGACTTGGTTCTGTCTATTAGTCATAACTTGTTGTCGATTGTTAGCTTGCATATTTTTGTATTCCCTAAAATGGGTATAAGCTTTGTTATTATTATAATCCCTAGTATCTCTTTCAATTTTGTTGTTTTTAATATCCAAGCCCTTATTAATATACCTGTCAATATCCTTAAAAACATTTTCTAACCTAAATTTATTGTGTTCATATAACAAATCAGCTTTAATATTACTATCTAAAATATTTAGTTTTTCTTTTAAAACATTCAATCTGTCGTTGTTGTTACGTATAATCAGTCTTAATAGTTCAAATCCAGTTCTATCAAAAAGATGTAATAATTCAGTAAATATATCTGTGCCTTCTTGAAACCCGTGTGGTAATTTGAACAGACGTAGCCCCTTTGGTACTTGTTTTAACTCCAGAGATCGTTCCAGGAACACGTTGTCCATCTGAAGTGATTTGAAAGTTCTTAAAGTCTTTTCAAATTCAACAATTTGAGTATTTAGCGTGCCCATATCTCTAGAATTAATAGGTTGTCCCTTATTTAAACATGGGGCCGTGAAAATGATCCAAATCCATATTAGATGTATGATGAATGTGTGGGCGACCAATTCGTGCAGTTGGATTTCGTTCTTCATTAAGATGAGATCTGGTTGTCCTATTGGTACGAGGTGGAATATTAACTTCATCTTTACCTAATGTAACGCCATTATTTGATGGACTTGTTGATTGTTGCCCAGTTACCAGCCTGTGAACGCTAGTATTAGGCGTAGAGTGTAACGTAAAAAGTTGCTCTTGTGATTCTGTAATAATAACTTCACCTTCCACCGTTGGATTTTGTAATTGTTCGTGCAAGGTTTTAATTAGTTTGTTGGTAATGTCTAGGTGCTCTTGCAATAAACGCTGTATATTCATTGTGAACAGCGTTGATATAATGCCAAAAGGTTGCACCCAAGTAACAGACAACTATATAGTCAAGAGCAAGAGTAATTAAGTTAACAGTTAACCAAACGCACTATTACAGCTTGTATAGCTTATATTACTACTGCCGGAGACTCATTATTTTTGGGTTGGAACACTTGTCAATTACAGAGATTCCTAACAATTGAACTATCATTGGCAGTTGTAAAGCACAACTCAAACGTGCTTATCTGTTATACAAAAATATTCTTTTTGCACACCGGTTTCATTTATAAGGTGCATTGTTACTATTTTTGTAACATCAAAGTATCTTACAGGAGAACTGTCACACGGTAACTAGTTGACTTTCGAAAAACTAAAACAACAGTTTGAATCATCCTGTTGTATTCAATCGACCACTTTTGGTAAACAGACTTGTGGTTTGTTTCATTATTTTTGTTTTATTTCCATGTTATTTTAAAGGCAGTACTGAATTTTCAGGGGTACTATTGCAATTTAGAAAAATTTTTTTTAAAACAGACTTTTAAAACAGACTTTCAAAACGGACTGTTAACTTAATTACTCTTGCTCTTGACTATATAGTTGTCTGTTACTTGGGTGCAACCTTTTGGCATTATATCAACGCTGTTCACAATGAATATACAGCGTTTATTACAAGAGCACCTAGACATTACCAACAAACTAATTAAAACCTTGCACGAACAATCACAAAATCCAACGGTGGAAGGTGAAGTTATTATTACAGAATCACAAGAGCAACTTTTTACGTTACACTCTACGCCTAATACTAGCGTTCACAGGCTGGTAACTGGGCAACAATCAACAAGTCCATCAAATAATGGCATTACATTAGGTAAAGATGAAGTTAATATTCCACCTCGTACCAATAGGACAACCAGATCTCATCTTAATGAAGAACGAAATCCAACTGCACGAATTGGTCGCCCACACATTCATCATACATCTAATATGGATTTGGATCATTTTCTTACGGCCCCATGTTTAAATAAGGGACAACCTATTAATTCTAGAGATATGGGCACGCTAAATACTCAAATTGTTGAATTTGAAAAGACTTTAAGAACTTTCAAATCACTTCAGATGGACAACGTGTTCCTGGAACGATCTCTGGAGTTAAAACAAGTACCAAAGGGGCTACGTCTGTTCAAATTACCACACGGGTTTCAAGAAGGCACAGATATATTTACTGAATTATTACATCTTTTTGATAGAACTGGATTTGAACTATTAAGACTGATTATACGTAACAACAACGACAGATTGAATGTTTTAAAAGAAAAACTAAATATTTTAGATAGTAATATTAAAACTGATTTGTTATATGAACACAATAAATTTAGGTTAGAAAATGTTTTTAAGGATATTGACAGGTATATTAATAAGGGCTTGGATATTAAAAACAACAAAATTGAAAGAGATACTAGGGATTATAATAATAACAAAGCTTATACCCATTTTAGGGAATACAAAAATATGCAAGCTAACAATCGACAACAAGTTATGACTAATAGACAAGAACCAAGTCCTAACATGGATTATGTTAGGACAAATCAAGTCGATTTTAATTTTAATCATAATGATGAGGCACAATCTGTTTTTTTAGAACCCCCATCTTTGAGGAGATCGGAACGAATAAGAGAGCAACAGAGCAACCAGAATCAAGTTACACACAGATATTACAACAATCAACCACACAGAACCCATTCATGGCAGAGATAGCCACAATTAATTATAACCATACAGAAGTTGTTTCTGAAATAACTGAGGATTCAAACAGAATTGAATCACTTTACCCCATTTTAGATACACAAATTACTAGAGGTAATCCAGTGATAGAGAAGAGTGTAACAGATAATGAAATGGGAATTTCAGTGTACACAGACATGCAAGATTGCTCTGTCTCCTCCTTTTCGGGTTTTAATTTGTATAATTTTACAGGACAAAAATTTGATGATAAATATGTTCAATTTTTAAGTAAAGGTTTTACCTTTATACCTACATATAGGTTAGACGTAGGTAAGGTTCTGACAAATCTAAAATTGTTTACAAGACTTTTAAATTTGAAAATAATTTTCCATAATACAGGAGATCCATTTCAAAGTAATAGATTTTTGACTTTGAAACGTCACAGTACTTTCATACCCCCACAAAACTGCTTCATTCAGATCTTTGAAAAGTTATGTGAATCACATATCAGAAGAATCATACAATTCAACAATACTGGTATTAGCAATATGACACCCTCAGAGAAATTCTGTCTTAAAGAACTTACTGACACAAACAAATACCGAATTATGAAACCCGACAAAGGTGGGGGTGTGGTCATTATGCTCAATACTGATTACAATAATAGAATATCTAAGATGTTGGAAGACAATGATACATACCAAAAAGTTAGTAGAAATGAGATTAATCAAGCTTACACTAGGATTGATTGGTTGTTTTATGAACTTCTAATGGATGGGAGAATAGATCAACAAACTTATAATTTCATCTCTGTTGAATTTCCGATTACCCCATCTATATTTGGGATTCCCAAGATTCATAAAAACATGAACCACCCTCCTTCAGACCGATAGTGTCAGCAAAGGGATCTAAGACAGAACCTTTGGCTGCCTATATTGACTTTAAGTGTAAGCCTATTATGAATTCTATTCCATATATCTTAAAAGATTCTTGGCATTGTCTTGATATCATTAGACAATTTATGACCACCTTTGATTTTAAAACAGAATTTTTAATGGTGACTGTAGATATTGTTAATTTATTCACGGTTATTCCTCATGAACAAGGATTGGAGATGTTTGAAGCATGTTTAAATAAATACAATCAAGACAACATTTCTGAAAATCGGTTACTTACCGAAATGTTAGAATTAGTATTAGAAAACAACTTTCTTTCCTTTAACAAAGAACTTTTTAGACAAATTAAGGGGGTTGCTATGGGGGCTAGATGCGCCCCCATTTATGCTAATTTGGTCCTTGCTTATTGGGAGTCAGAACACGTATTTACAAGCATTTTTTGGAAAAAAGTTCTGTTATATCTACGCTTTTTAGATGATATTTTAATTTTTTGGAAAGGAACTGAGGACGAATTTAATGTATTTATTAACTTTTTGGGTAAAACAACAGATTTTTTAAGATTTACTAGTCATGTCTTTGTGAATAATGCGAATTTTTTAGACATCACGCTATGTTTGGATGACAACAAGTTTCACTCGGGGATTTACAGAAAGAAAACTTACTCGAATTCCTTTTTACATTTTGAGAGTTGCCATCCTACGCATCAAAAAAAGAATTTAGTTAAAGGACAAATGGTGCGATTATCTAGACTAGTGAGTGATGAATTAAAATTTGAAAATGAATTAGATACACTTATAAATATGTTTTTGGCTAGAGGATACCCGAAGAACTTTGTTCAAGAGATGAGTAGGGAAGTTATAATTAAAAGGAATACATTATACAAACCCATTATTTCGCTGGCAACTAATATTACTATAAACAAGAACCAATCTACTTCAAGACATGACACTTTTATTTTACCCTTCAACAACTGTTCTCAACAAATAGTTACTGCAATGCAAGAAACCTGGACTAGCATTTTAGATCTAAGTCAAGACTTAAGAGAAATATCAGGTAACTCAGTTACAATAACTTTTAGTAGAGGTAAAAATTTAAAGAATCTATTTGAACAACACAAGAACTATGAATTGTTTAAAAATTCCAAAATGAATAAATGTGGAATGTGCCATGTTTGTAGATTCATCAATGATGGCCCTTATTTGTATATTCATAATTATGTTAAGACAATTACATGTCCAGGATCGTGCAATTGCAACACAAAAATGGTTGTTTATGTTGCAACATGCACTGTATGTCATGCATTCTACGTAGGTAAAACTATTAGAAAACTCAAACAAAGAATTAGTGAACACCTAAGAGATATAAAGAATAAAAAAACTACAAGTGCTCTATACAATCATAGTGTCAATTGTTCTAATTTTAAAAAATTTATATTTTTATTATTGATAGAATTTTTATCAAGAAAGTAGTGGTGGTGATGAAAAGGCGATCTTAGAAGCAAAGGAATGTTTGTGGCAATTAAGATTAAATGCCACAACATTGCCTGGTATTAATGAACAGATTTCAATATCTAGTATATTGAAACTTAGATCTCAATTCATTTAAATATTGTTATATGTATTAATAATTATTATTATATTGAACTATTTTATATAAATATATATGTATACAATATGCTGTTCAAAATGCATTTTAGAACAATTCTGAACAAATTCTTGAATATTGTGAAAGGAGACTGATATTCCAACTAGATTATTGTTTAACAATATATATTATTATTTTATTATATGCATTACATACATAAATATTTCTTCCATCATATATTTATATATTTTTTATGCTGTATATATGTGTTACATTAAATGAAATTACCTATTACATTTTCCTGTAACAGGATTACAATTTATAAGTCTTGACTTTTAAGATATGTTATGCTGCTCTACATATATATATTAAATAATTTTAAACATTTTTTACCATTTTTTAACATTTTTTAATAATTTATTAAATTTATTAATATTATTACTATTACGTTTTGACATATAATGAATCAGTTTTTTATATATAAAAAAATTTTATATACACAATTTTAAATTAAATTAATTAAATATTCACATGTCTTTGTATATTTATATTTAATCAATCATTTATTTATATAAACACAACCAGTTTTATCGATCAGATGAATTTGGTTATACACCTAAATATCCAAAGTCAGTTTCAATGATAATTTGACTTCTTTCTTTTTGGTTTTTCGTTCCTTTCACTTTAATACTGGTTGACTATAAACAAATTAATTAATTAAAGAAACATTATTCATTAACAATTGTTTTAACGAGGTGCAAATAAGTAACCTAATTTAGTATATAAAGAAGAAGTTAGTGCACAATTAGTACTCTGATGATGCCCTGTGTTTCAGGGTGAAAGCGCTTAGTCCTTGCTGTTTGTTTTTACTTTGTATGCGGAATTGTTGGTGCTTTAAATAAAGGATTATTCTTATCCAGGATCCAAGGTTCGTTGGCTTACTCTCAGAGCTCCTTGCCTGGAGGCGGGCTCCTCAGGACGGGGTGTGACCCTGGTTCCTAGGTTGTCCTTCTCGGTTCTAAGCTTCCATCCCTCCTGGGACGGGCCTGCTTTCCAGGTGATACAGAGGGTCCTTGCTTCAACAGGCTCGCAATTGGTACCATTGGCATCGACACCAGAATCCCCCTCTAGCATGCAGTTGCCCCAACCTCCTACTCTGGGATCCCGAGCACGGGAGCCGCAAGACCTTCCTTTGAAGGGAACCCTTTCTCTGGAGTCCTCCTCTGAAGATCCCACTTGGGAGCCACCCCAGAAGAAACTTTGCAAGAGGAAGCATCTTGATTCCCCTGAGGAATCCATCACTGAAGACACCGATTACAATGAGGGAGAAGGGTCTCCAAGGTCTCCTCTGGAAGATGTCTCATTTGGAGACATTCTCAAGATCCTCAAGCACAAGGGAGACTAGAAGCCCTCCAACCCATCTTCGGAGGAATCTGTGTTCTTGCAGGCCTTCCATGCTCGGCCATCTACTTCCTAAGTGACCCCCACCTACAGAAGAGCGAATTAAACTTATTGTGCAGCATGCCTGGAAGGCCCCGGACAACATACAGCCTGTCCCATGGAGCCCAGATAAAATTTTATCCACCCCTGAAGACCAGCCCA